>NC_051138.1:15047111-15062517 GCF_014839805.1 Manduca sexta
CCAGCTCCGTTATGTGCCTTGTATTTACAGCAATATTTACCGGGCACAAATCCAAACTCCGGACTTAACTTAGCAGACAAATATTTCGCCTAATCTGGGATCAGAACCTGAGACCTCAACGCGGTGGTCCAACCACGCACGCAATAAAACACTACGCCACTGACGCTATCTATTTAGGTGCTATTTATGAAGTTCCTCTAAATAGATCACGCAATTATTAGGGGTAATTATGTTTTTCCGATCGGACTCTTCAGTCTACACCGGAAAACCTGTGAATGGAATACTAGAATCCCTCGGCTTAGTTACTACAGGGGCCCGGAGGAAACTTGGAAGAGAATAATTGGGGAGAAACTGTTTGGAAAGGATGTGAACCTTCTTTAGGATAGGCGGAGAAGAAGAAGGAATGTTCGCGGGGCCTTTATAGGCCCCAATGTAGATATGGCAATGATGAGTTATACACAACTTATTGTGTGTGGTCGCGACATATGTCCCCCGTGCATGGACATTGGACCTGCATTCGGTTTGGGCAATAATATTGGCAGAACAGGATGCTAAATTATCTATCTATATATATATATAAAAATGAATCCCTATTTCCCTTGGTCGCGCCATCACGCGCGAACGGCTGGACCGATGTCACTAATTTTTTGTTGTGTTCGTTATTGTCAGGAGAAGGTTTTGCGCGAAATTTGGAAATTGCGCGGATAATTAGAAAATTTAAGAAAACTTAACGATAATATTAATCCTATATAACTGTCAATTGTTTGAAATAACTGTCAACGATTGACAGAATGCGCGCTGCAAATTCATAGTTAAGACGGGACAACGTCTGTCGGGTCAGCTAGTTGTGAATATATTTTGCTACTTACGTTTGTTCGCAGTCTTGATGAACGCCGCATAATTGCTAAACAATAGCTATAAAGATTACCTGGCTATTACAGTTGTTTTTGTTCCAATTGTGTAAAGCAATTTATCGTAATTACTAAATCATTATTCGATACATAATACAAACCTGTAGCTTTAATCAATTAATTATAATTGGTTTAAGGACGACATAGAAAAGAATACTTCTAATGCTAGACCCTTAGGATATTATAATTTTACGAAATAGATAAACACGAATCGAAAAGATTATATTGGTTGTGTGTGAATTTAGTTATTTAAATAATAGTAGTTTCTATTTTGTTAAATAGTTTTATGTTTTCCTTTTTGTTAGTTATAAAATATATCTAATTGAACCCAAATACAAATAAAATCCACATCCTATTTCATTTTGAAGGATTCCCTCTGCATTCTCGAAGTTGAAGGTCAAATTAAATTAAAATGGAACTATTCCGAAGCTATAGAAAGTCGAACTCAAAAGAATCATATAAATCGGTCCATAGGGTTGAAAATATTTCTTATAGACATAAAAATAAAAAATGACGAATGGATAAACCTTCCGCCTTTGGAATTAGTTTGAAAACCATAAATTACATTTGTACTTCTATATAGGGACCTATAATATTACCTTGTTTTTTATTATAACAAAGTAGATGAGCTAAATTAAAACAAACAATAATTAAAGGAATTTCAATTATTTCTTACATCTAATGAACCACGAAAAGTGTCAATTGAAACAATTTTTTTAAAGGAGAAAGTTATCGTGTTTTTACATACAAATGGTTTTCGCATAATATTGACATTTTAAGTTAGCATTATTGGCATTACTGGTAACAATTTATTACCCTACTTAGTTACAAAATTCGATTGTATGTCTGTTACCTTAATGTATATTTTTAATTATTGGCATACCAAACAGTTTAGAACATAAGCAAATATTATCCATTTAAGATATAGTTTTTACGTAACTAATAACAATAATGATGAAAGATACACCATTCCCAGTTTTAAGCTAAGAATTTAATTTTCACTGAACTAAAATTTTTATAAAACCCTTTTGTAATTTAAGCTGTCTTTTGAATGAAGTTTCAAAATCCTATCAAGTGCACTAATACTATTGGTGAAATTTTTGCTAAATTTTATTGGTTCTAGAATAAAGGTTAAGTTATAAATTTACAGACAATGTTTGTTAGTAAGTGTTAATACTACCTGACTAGAAGCATTGTAACACGATATTTGCGAAACTTAAGCGACATATCCAATGATATTTTAATAAAAAGATGTACATACGGTACTCGGCTTCCAACAACGACGCATCGTCGCACACATAAATAACCTAATATCATTATAACAAACTAGGTATAATATGCGGTTTTGTTTTGGTACTGCTGCGGTTATCACCGAGGTTACCCTGCTAATGGTATACAAGCGATCCCCCGGCTTAGCAACCACGGCAGTCCCAATGAAGATTTGGTGGGCCCTACCGCTAAGGATGCCAGCGGTCAGTACGCTAGCAAACCGCAGCTATTCGGTCACGGGGCCGGAGAGGAGGAAGGGAGGGGATAGAGGGAAGGAAGAGAAGAGGAAGGAGTAGGAGTTTGTTAGGATGGTTGGAAGGGAGAAGAAGGGGAGATGTTCGCGAACCCTTACAGGCCTCAATGTGTATTTGGCAACCAAGAGGTAAACACAATACACTATGGGTCCAGAGTCGCGGCATAATGTTCCCCCGTGCATAGGCGTGCATTCGGTGTGAAGACAATATTCAGTTCGGAGACGACAATACCAAGCACTCCTGTTCATTGCCTAGGTACATCTCATTAACAGCTTACAGTTATTTGTAGAGAGGGTAGGGTGTTAGCAAGAGCTCTTATTCCTCCAACCGAGGCATTGCTCTCAGCGATGCATTGGTGTAGTTCTGGTGTGTTCATCTTGAGCTCCAGCAAGGTGTAAATGGGTCACCATCTGCACCTTGGTAATTAGTTTTGGTGGTTGGTTAGTTGTTAATTGGTTAATATTAATATGGGTTTTTTCGGTAAAAATCCGGCATACCCAGTTTACAAATAGTAGATGGGAATCCAAGAGAATATTCCCCATGAAAAAAAGATATGACGTGAAATAAAACGATAGGACATTTTCTCGAACGTTCTTTAGATGATTTTAATAGATGCTAAGGCTTATCGTGCTAGTTAACTCAATATTAGCGTGTCTCCCGCAGATTGTTTACAACGCTTCTACACTTTATTATTTAAAAACTCATTAGTAATTTCCATGACTTAAATACAGAATTTAATTTATTTTTATATTCAATTCACGACAAAATAATTCCACTGCACCTGATAGTAAATGGAGTGGGGCTAATAGAATGTCGATTGACGAAAGAATTAACCCTCGACAGTCGAGAAATATGCCGGCCTGTTGGACCCGAATATACACAGGCTGATCCCGGAACGCAACACACTTACGTTATATTTTTAGAACTAAAACCTTGATTACCTGAGTGAGGATTTAGCAAGTAATGTTTGAAATTTACATATATAAAATGTTCACTATAAAATTCAAGGCTATGGTAATTAATTTCAAATGTAAAATTCTACTAGTCTAATTGTAAAACGTGCGACGTTGAAGATGCAAGGATAAGACTTAATATAACTGCCCTTGAATAATCTTCATTGTATAAACAGCAAGATGAAGTAATACAATTATATCTACTTAACGCTGCAAATCCATGAAAACTTCATAATAACAGATAAACACGCGTATATATACAGATAAGGAAAATTTATATGTCTGTCTATGCTCTTGGTTTATACTATTTTGTAAGATAAAATAGTTGTATGCATAATTATTTCTTATATTTACGCGAATGTTAAACATTGTTATAATCCATAAAATAGTTTTATTTCTATAGTCGTATGTGTGTTTTAAAAATTGATTAAATTTTGATTTAAAACAACACGGTCTGCAGATTTTTCTTTATTTTAATTATCTATCTACTTATTACATTTCAGGACAAATATATCTCGATAGCCTAGTTGGGTGCGGATCGGACTGCCAAGACGAATGTCCGCAGGTTCAAATCCCAATGGCACACACCTCTGACTTTTCTAAAATCATGTGTGAGTTCTTTGTGAATTTATCGTTCGCTTAACGGTGTAGGAAAACATCGTGAGGAAACCTGCACATCTGAGAAGTTTTATATAGGAATTTCGAAGGTGTGTGAATCAGTAGTAGAGGAGGCCCGTGCTCAGCAATGGGCAAGTATACAGGGCTGATATTATTATTATTATTATATCTCGGTGGCTACATTAATTTCATTTATAACTACTCCGTAATAGAAGAGCTAGTGCCTATTTGTGCCATTTTTACTTGGATCAATTCTAATTCGCGTCGAAATAACTCTAGCCTAAACTCAACAATTTTTCTCTTTCAATTATTACTAGCATGACAATCTTGAATGTTCTGATATTTGGGTTGTTATTAAAAATTCGTTACACAGCTAAGTCGATGTAAGACATTAATACGAACATTCATAGAAATGTGGTATTGTTCTGTGCATATCCAAACAGAATAGGTGACTGGCTCAGAACAATAACAAGCATAGAAGGAGTCTAAATTACCCTCATATACTTATCCTATTTTTTCAAATAGGCCAAAACCGTTGAAAAGAACGACACAAATATTATGTGCTAAAGTCGACTTGCGTACACTTTACAATAATGAAATGGTTACCTTTGGTCCTCTTTACGATGCCGAATTAAAAAGCAAATAAAATGTCAAATGTTTCAACTTTTCAACCTCAAAACAATGTCACAAACGCGCCCACACAATTTAGTTACGTTATACTTCAGCGCGTGCTTTTCAAAAGTGGCTACATGTTATGTAATATTTTTGTTGTTAATTTTTATAAATACACAGTGCTGTTTAAGTAAAATATAGCCCTACGAACAAGCAATGGCCTGCGTTATTGTGGGGTGTAAATCTCATTCATCTCGTAAAGAAAATGAAACTGAAATCATCAGCTTCCATCGGTGAGTAAACAAAAAACCTAATATATTTGCTTAAACCCTGTACATAAGTGCAAAAAGTGTTGTTAATTATATTTTCTTATGCTGTAGTCATATTATAATCTGCTGTTGGCCATTCGATACAGTCATTATTAAGTATTTTTCAATTTTACCAATTTACGTAGTCGTGTTCAATAGTGTTGTGCTGCATATTCTGTCGATAACATAGATGTTAGTATATTGCAGTTTACTATTTTGCATAAATTGCCTTTTACTTTCAATATCTATCGGTGGTGTAGTGGTAATAGCCACTTGGAAACCGTGCGCGAAGGCTGGGGTCGAGGAAACTATCTGATTTTCATAGTGTGTTTCATACAATGTGTTTCATTTCAGATTCCCCACAGATGATGCTATGAGGCAAAAATGGATCGTTGCCGTAGCTCGTCCCAATTGGCATTGGAAAAAACAGCACCGTGTTTGCTCTAAGCATTTCGACAAAGTTTTATTAACATTAAAATAAGTTATGTGACATGAATGATACCGCTGTGTTTTAATTTTACTGTCCCATTTTAGTAACTTCTGTCAAATCACACCCCTTGGGTATCTTTTAATCCCTAAGAAAGTCAGAATAGAACAGAAGGCGTAGTGGCTTTCTCCTAGACGAAATTCCGGCCGATTTCTTGTTTGATACAGCGGTTTCCATTCCTTCTGAAATTTCTAACATTTTCTTAATTTAATAATCTAAATGCGTTCCATTAATCGTTCATTTATCTAAATCCATTTTGTGTGAATGACATTTTGGAAGGCATGGAAACTGCTGTAAATAGCAAATGAAAATTGGACTAAATTTAGTTCGTAGAAGGCCGGTAGTTCTATAGTACATTGTTATTTAACAGCTCCTTAACGAGTGCTTTTATATACCCAGACTTCTTTTGGTACTTGAATAGCAAATCATCGTTTTGATATCTTTTTTAGCCTTTATCTAAAATAGCAATTTGCAACGGTTTGTAGTTGACTGACCGAAAAGTGTTTATTTTAGCAGGTCTGTGAATTTACCATAGCCGATAGACAAAGCATCTATCGATATCGATAAGGTGTAAGAAGGGATCGCAACACAATTAAATTTCTTGCTGTCTAAGACAGAGTACACTCAAATGTCATAGTGTTACTTCTATGCTTGTCATTGTTCTGATAGTCCATTGAAAAGTTACATTTGGGGTTGCATTTTTTAGAGGACGCAATTTTATTTTTTTGAAGTGTAGGGAGGGTTAGTGTAAAGCTGAAACCAAGTTTGTGGGGTCGCCACCCTTGTCCCACAGCCGCCATCTTGAAAATAGGCGTTGAAATGGTTTGTACGATGTATCTCGTAAATTATTTATTTGACAAAAAAAATTATAAACATTTTTTATGGCAAATTAAATTCTCTACAACTTTGGTTCAGTAACTTTTTGTCGTAGAACTATAAATAAAAAAGTAATAAGCGAAAATGTTAAGAAATTCAATGTTAAGCAATGTCCATTGCAACGTCATCAGAACGTGTGTTTATAAGGTTCATAATACTTTTTTTGTACTCTCATTACGTACAACACAAATCCGCGGTTGTCGGCTTGTACGCGAATTACTTGGATCCTGAATCGCTTTGGCACATATGAAGCAATTGTTCACAAAATCAAAGTCTGGCTCTGGAGCTTCTGAAACTGACGATAAACTACTGGAGCTGCTGATCTGCCTGCCATTCGCTGACATAACAGCGACTTTCTCACCGGGCCAGTTTGTGGGACTATAACTCACTCAAATATATAGTAGTACTTCTGTGATTGTTATTGTTCTGAGGTGACTGGGCTGAACGACCGAGGAATGACAGAATGAGTGAGGCGACTGTCTCGCAGGTGACACACTTTAATCAGTGCAAGGAAATGACTGATCTTGTCAATTGATGTATATTAAAAACTGGTTAAAACAATTGAGTACAATAATTTCATTTAACTTTAATAAGTAGGTATTTGTGAGCACTGAGAGTGTTACAGAGCAAGCTAAGGTTTAAAGTATCCAAAAATAACATGAACAATATTTAAGAAATATCTCACCATTGACGTATATTATATACTTAGACACGAATGTCCATATAAACTATTTGTTCAAAATCTGAACTAAAATGGCAACCAAAATGTCACTGTCATAATATATTTATTCACTTAAATAACAAATAATTTTACTTATTTCTCTAATATTTTTTATTCACATCCAAGTTTGCACTAAGACTAGCGCTTTTATATTATGAGCGCACTCCGTACACAGCCACAAGCATCAATATTGACACCATACTAAAATCAGTTGAATGGATAACAGTTCAATTCAATTGAACACAGTGAATGTTCGGAAGACCAAATCTAATACGTAGTACATATATATCGATGTTCCTAACGGTTCCGATTTTGACGTTATTTTTCACAGACAATTAGTTGCAGTAACATTTTTGTAAGGAACTTCCGAACCGCGACACTTAACGTGAGACGGAATGTCGTTAAAGGCAGAGTTTTGAAAGTTAAGAACTACTAAACCGATTTTAAATATATTCTTGTTTTATTGGTGGTAGGTCTCCCAACATAACCGCTCAGTCGCTCCCCACGAAGGCTGAGCGGTAGTCATAAGACACTTTCTCCGCGAAAACAAAAAAAAAAAAAAAGGTCTCTCATATGTGAGAGTCCGCCTAGGTACCTACCGCCACAACGTCTATTTCTACTGTCAAGCAGCAGTGTGTAGTGACTGTTGTGTTCCGGTTTGAAGAACATTGCAGCCAGTATAACTACTGGACATAATAAGACTTAACATCTCATGTCTCAGGATGGCGAGCGCAGTGGAATACCAAACAATACTTTGTAATTAACATTTTTACATGGTGTTTCTACTGCTTATGCTTATGTCGTATCGTTTACCATCAGACAAAAAGCAATCCTTGCAAAAAAAAAAAAGAATTTTCCAAATTGGTTAATAAATGACTGAGTTCTTAGTAACATACGTAGGAAAGAAATACACGTCGAATTGTAAACGTCATCTTTCTTTTGAAGTAGTTTAAAAAACATAATATAGAAAATAAAAATAATTTTAAGAAAAATTTAACCGCCTTCAATAACCACTCAAAATTTTTTTTGTTGTCACGGAGAAAGTTCCTCATTACTACCGCCCAGCCTTCTTGGGGGGCGACTGAGTGGTTATGTTAGGTTAACCGTCACCTTACGGCCCGACGAAGAGCCACCTGGATTTATGGAGACCTTCGGGCGACATATATACAACTAAACCTACGCAACGGTCTACCAACTAGAACTCCGCGGTGGCCTTCTTCGGCGCATTAGTTACGGCTGCAGGCTTCCTCGGATGGAAATGTTTAAGTCTGCGTCCGCAGCCGTCCCTGCGTGGTGCCGCCTGACTGTCCGTCTCCTATGGGGAGAGAAAGGGGGGCTCAGAAGCCCCCGCGCACCGAAGAACGCTCTTGGAATTGACGCACACGGCCAACTGCACAATGCCGTCCATCAACCGAAGATGTGTAAACGTCGCACAGTAACGCACTACAAAGTGCGCACACTGAGGGTGGACAGCCCCCCGCTGCCTGCCTACGATCCCCATCGTGGCCCCTATAATCTTTGCCAGTCTAGCAATACTTTACAAGAACACCACTTATTTTACCATATTAACAGATTACTTATTATTTGGCTTTTGGCTATAATCATCGTGAACCTTTGCCGGGTTTTAAATAAAAACGGGACTCAATAAAACAATCGCTAATATTTCTGTATAAATTGAAATAGACGTTTTGCAAGTTGCCACTTACTTACATATTGCTGGAACAATAAAGCAGGAAAGTGTGAGGAGAATAAAATCCGTTGCAGTGTGATGGACTCGAGTCAAAATGTTATTCGTAATGAGACAGACAGTAAGCCGTCTGGCTCACAAGACGGTTGTGTTTAGAAAAATTGTTAGTTGCGCAGGAGTCCACTCAACGGCCAATCCGTAAGTACCCTTGTTACCAAATTATCAACTTTGATAAAGGTTTATACATTTTTTAGTAAAGGCTAGACAGAGGCGTAACTAATGTTCGCAAACTTATATAAATATTAGACACCATAGCTATAAACTAGTAAAAAATTACTCCACTAGGCCAGGCCTGTATAACAGGAATTTTAAAATATTAATGAGTGAATTACTATACGTAGAAATCATAAGAATAGTAGAATTGACAGGAATATTATGAAACTTACGCGAGACATATTAAAGTACTAGAGAACAACACGGTTTCACTCGAATCGCCGATCGAGAGGCCTCCGTGACGTCCTCTCAGCACTCGCCCATGAAGATGACCTACTTTATAGGTTGAAACTGGTTCGCGATTCCGACTAAGAATACGTAAGTGACACTATGTTGTTATTTAGTAATAAAATTGTCAGTCTGTCGTTTTATAGTACAGAGTAATTTTAGTTCTAGTTTTGCTGGTGGTAGAATATATTTTACATCCGTCCGGACAGCGACCACCATATTCGAAGTGTTTAACCCGCAATAGTGGCTCAGATAAGTATGTCGTGTTCCGGAATTAGCCTGTGTATATCCGGTTCCAACAGGCCGGCATAATTGGTCTTCTGTCGAGGGGAAACCATCCTTCGTCAGTCGACATTCTATTGGACTCCCATTCGACTTACCATCAGGGTTACTTTCCCGTGCCAGAATAAAAAAAAATAATTAACAAAAAAAACATAAAAATTTGTATCACCGAATAAAATACAGATTGAATACCGGAAGCATTTTTGTATTAAGTTTTGAGTACTGCACGATATTTTTTCGCTTATCAGTTTACTATACAACACGAATGAACTATTTAGATAGTATGCGTTTAAATACACACACATCAGGCCTTTATCTCCAAAATGGTAGGCAGAGGTGCAATCAGAGCATTTAGTTTATGCTAAGTGTTGCCCGCCGCACGATATAGGAAGCGAGGCTATATCGGGCACAAATTCCAGGAGCCGGGCTAAATCTAGTAGAAAAACCCAATATCACTTTGCCCGACCCGGATCGAACCCGAGACCTTAGCACTGCAGTCAAACCGTAATATAACCACTCCGCTGAGGCAGACTCTTCTCCCTTTTTTGTCCTTTCCGACTCTTAGCTTTTCTATTTCTTTATTATATAAGGGAGTATCAATTTCTTATGCATCGTCATACGTAGGCAAAAATGATTACATTAGGATTTTTTTAAAGGCAATAATATATTTATAAATGAACTTTTATGGCGAATTATATGCACCTACACTAATATTTATATAAAACAAACACTTTAGCTATATATATAACTGAAAAGTTTGTTTGTTCGATGAAAGTCGCTAATCTCAGGAGAAGTTCCTTAAACCTATTTTGTATTTTTTTTTCATTTTTTCTCTTTAGGAAGTTACATTACTGCTGAGTACTATAAACTATCGCGGAAAACTTTTTCATACGGACGGAGCCGCAGGCGAAAGCTAGTATGATATAATCGGTTACATGGAAAATTCTAGAAGTCGTTATAATGCCAGAGCATAATAATTTAACGTCTTAGTCCGTAAAGACCTTGACCTTTTGCGGTCTGTTCATAAGAAATATGAATCATTAATATGATGTGATTCCATATTTTTTTCGATGACTATGTGAAGTGAATCAACCGTTGTTTGAGGCCGTGCAGTAGTTAATTTATCTCAAATGCATCCTAAAATTATCGTTACCGTTAAAAAGTGATTCAGCGAATGAATCTGAGATTCAATTTGGATACCCCACGAGCTACTGCAAAACGTATTTGATTCCTTTGCTATCTAAATTATTCCGATTTTTACATTTCAGTTCCAATAGGCCGCTAAATGATAAGATATTGTTACTATAGAGCGTAAACACAGCAAGCATATTACGATTTCTTTAAATGATGGTCGATTATTAATTTTTATTGGTAATAAAAATATTTATGTGCTTAAAGGCCGAAATAAACGAATTAATTTTAAATTTTAAACTAACTTGGGCCGTCAACGTCACCTTCATAAATTACACCTTACACGTCTTGTAATTAAACCTATTTTTATCACACCTTTATAATTTTACCTGGTTTAATAAAACCATGTTTTTTATGAAATTTACTACCGTATAAATAAAAACATATTGTTCATTGACGCTCAACTCGGGACTGTATTCAACACTTTTTTAGCAAAAGAAATGTTAATTAACTGCATTAAAGTCTATTTTAGGCAAAATGGTGTTTACGCTATTTGAGACTTAAGTTTTCGATGTGTTACCATTATTTTTCCCGACACACATTCTTACGCCTTTTAACCGCAACTGGGCGCCCTCTATCCGCCGTGTGTATTCCGTCCCATGTGTAGAGGACGAGCCTATCGCCAGATCGAAAACAAAGTTCCGATTTTGGGCTATAGCTAATGTAGAAGCGACATCTAAATAATGTATACTTTGTGTATGTTATATCAGTTTAACCGCGTCCAATTATGTTTAGTTCCGACTCATTATATTGTTTTTTAGTTATAATTATCTCTTCGGCACTGTAGGTAAATTGTTAATTGTCTTTTTTATTTTTAAATCGTTATCTGTAAAAAATGACTGATGCCAAAGTAAATTAAAAAGTAACAATACCAGCAGTCATACTTAATTTTAAATTTTTAAAATGGTGTAAGCATTTTTTTTTTCAATTACATACACGAAATAAATGAGATTTGTTTTTTTGGAATCATCATAATAGTAATAAAAATGTTCTTACTACTACAATTTCTATTAACGATAATTATGTAGGTCTCAAACATAAAAGTTGATTTTTCGTTTCGGGACCAACTTGTGTGTATCCGATTCCATAATTGTGTCGACTGGCGAGGGCTCGTCTTTCGTCAGTCGACATTCTAAGGAACCTCATTCCATTTATCAGGCGCCCTTTGCCATAAACGTATGAAAAAAAAAAAAATTCACGTCGAATTGATAACCATCCTTTTTTTGAAGTCGGTTAATAAAACAGTTTGAGACGGCTTTGAATACCAACAACGATGTATTTTTAGTAACATTATTTAGAATAACGAATTACGTTTCATTATAAGTTCTTACATATGTATTATATACATTTTTCTTTTCTTTGCTTGTCATGGTGTGTGTTAATATATAATTTGTATTTATAATTATGCATCGTTACGTGCTTAGACATTATTTACATATATTTAAATAAATTATTCATTTTGCGTCATCGTTGTTGATTTTTCTGTTTTCCATCAATTTCGTGACTAATTCAATGGCTCTGTTGGGTCGTAACTCGTAAATTAAAAAGTATGATTTAACTGGTGAGGTTTTATTCAACTTTATAGTTTTGGTAAATATTTAATACAACAACATCATCATCATCATTAACCATCTTTTACAATTATTAATTCATTTTAAACATGTACTTATAGTTTGAAAACATTTTCAATGTTTATCAAAGAATAATGTTTATTAAAACGGGGAACTATTTTTACAGGATATAACTTTTTGAATTACTACGTAGTGTGTGGAAGCCGTCGATTTATCCGACAAACTCATTTCAAACTTAATTCAAACCCTTCAATAGCATCCCGTTATCTACAACATACGACGCACCAGTTACACTTTTTGCTTTATCACTCGCTAAAAACACAATAACATCTGCTATTTCATCAGCTTCACTAACTTTACCCAGCGCTGTTTTACCACCGAGTTTACGCCACTGTTCAGCCTTCCCATCCTCGTCTAGCCCTGAACTATCCAAACAATCAGTTATGGTAGGTCCTGGAAGTACGACGTTCACTCTAACTCCTTTGCTGCTAAATTCCAAAGCAGCACTCTTCGTAAAATACTCGAGACCAGCTTTAGAAACACCATATGAGAAGTTTTCGGGGACAAAAAAACCTCTTCCACCTATACTCCCAACGTTGACGATACATCCTTTAGATTCTACTAAATGTTTAGCTGCCAAATTGGTGATGTGCACTGCTGATCGGAGATTCGTATTCATCATCATATCGAAAACGTTGATGACATTATCGGCAAAAATACTTCCTCTAAAAACTGATCCCGCGTTGTTTAATAGAACGTCCAATTTGCCGAAATACGTTACTGTTTCGTTCACAAGTCTGACGACGTCCTCATCTTTGGTCACATCTGCGATGATAACTAATGGTTTCGTTCCCAAATTCTCACATTTAACAGACACATTTAGTAGTTTAGTCTTGTTCCTACCAACTATTGCTATTTTAGCACTTAGTTTAGCTAATTTAATCGCTGTAGCAGCTCCAATGCCTGAACTAGCGCCCGTTATCAAAACAACTTTATTTTTAAAACACATTATTGCGATAGAGTATCAGCAAATAACATTAATACAAATTGCGCTAAACGTTGTCTTATGAACGTATAAAACATAGATAGCCACACATGCCAATGTTACCTCGTATGTATATTTAATATTTAATGGATACAATATGTAAAGAATTGTTATATGTTATGTCTGTGTGATTATTTTTAATAATGTCGAACATAATTTTAATAATGTTGTTTTCTCATCCAAGTTTCCAATAAATTGTGGAATTGGGAAAATTGTCAAACAAAAATTTTGTGCTCATGCGATGACGACTCAATTGAACGTGAAATAGCAATATATTAATGTGCTTCATACTTTTTGCAGATCGTGATTTGCATGTTTTTTAATGTAATGTGTGAATATGTTATCTTTATATTCATAATTCATATCTAAGAACGCTGTGATATCGTGTCACACGAACGTTTCAAATGAGACAACGGCTTAATACTGAACAGTTGACTGTTAATTATTTTTGGCGCACTAATTTTTTGCTGATGCCCGGTCTATAACTAACTGTACTGTTTAATCTCTTTGAAGTTTAATAAATATTTTTAGATTAGATTAGATTTTTACACTGTTCATAATTTACATAATTATTGCCAAGATCGATATATATGTACTACGTACTAGATTTGGCGTTCCGAACATTCACTGTGTTCAACTAAATTGAACTGCAATCCATTAAAAGTGACTTTAGTAAGGTCAATATTGACAGCTTCTGGTTATGTACGGAGTGGTGCTCCTGATATAACAAGTCGAGTATAAATGTAAACTTGGTTTTGAATAAAAAATATTAGTCAAATACTTAAGTAAAATTATTTGTCATTCAAGTGAATAATTAGGTTATAACAGTGACGTTTTGGTTGCCATTTAAGTTCCGATTTTGAAACAAATAGTTTATATGGACGTTCGTATCTATAAAATATACGCCAATGATTGCTAACATACGACTTCCTTGATAATGACTTATAGTCCAGTCAAATTAAAATTTAAGTAAAAATAGGTGCGACAAAAGTTGTAGATCATATTACAAACAGTTTAAGATTTTCAACTTTTAAAATCGCGATATCTCGCGAACGGTGATTCGTACGAAAAAAATATTAGAACAATTGTTGTAGAGAATTGTATGATCTACAACTTTTGTATGACTTGTTTTACGATAATACCTCCAGTTTCAGAAAAAATGGGAAAAACGGAATTTTGTACCTTTAACCTTGAATAAAATCTTTCGCACACATAGGCTGGATGGGGACTTCTGATATTTTATTGATAATGAAGTATTTAACGCCTATACCAATTTTAAGCTCTATGCGAATTTTTCCTAACTCACAGGTATTTTCTGTCTATTTTGACTGGACTATTAGAACACGAATGTTGAATATACAGCACTATGTGTTATCTGAATACCATCCTATATCATTAGATATCAATTCATATCATGCCGAAATACAAGCATTGTTATTTTGGCGTTGCATGAATTGGAATCTAGAAATCAATGGCAGGAAAGAATATAGTGATGTATCTACCTAGAATCTAGACGTAGTAATCTAGATAGCGTGCTGGTGGTAGGATATATTTTATATCCGCCCGGATAGCTACCACCGTACACAAGGTGTTAAAACCCGTCATAATGGCCTACGTAAGTGTGTTGCATTCCGGGTTTAGGCTGAATATCCGGTTACAGCAGGCCGGCAGAATTGGTCGAATATCAAAGGCTGAAATTGTTTTGAAATAATATATCATTTGTCAATGGCAGTGCTAATTTTATCAATTAAATATCATTGCGATAATATAAGGAAAGCAATCAACAAAAACGAAAGCGTGTGGGTAATAACTTCGTACTACATGGATATATCTATTCAAAACAGTAATTAGACAAATTTAGACATTTTTAAAAGGAGAATGTAGAAACCACAGTGACCCACAAAAATAGATGTTAAAAACTTCAAACACTTTTACATCAAAATATGCATTTAGTATAAAAATTGATGTAAATATTTCAAAATCGTTTTTTATTTATTTTTTAATTCTAGAAACAACAATGGAATCGCATCCAACACTGCTAAAAGTTATATTCCCGTTGCTGACTTCTATAATGGAAAATCCGTGCTGGTCACTGGTGGAACTGGCTTCCTCGGTATGGT
>NC_051138.1:15063017-15079225 GCF_014839805.1 Manduca sexta
GGTACAGTAATCATCGCGGCCGACAATCGTAAGAAATAAATGAATTTTAGTTCTCTTTTTTTCCCATCGCGTCGGGTCGGGACACAAATTGGCTTTTATGTGTTTTGCGAAGGGGTTCCTCGGGAGATTGCCTCGGTCGGTATTATTATGTATAATTTAACGGGGTGGTGGTTGGTCGTACGTTTTGTCAAAGCGTGATACCATTATAATTTTCTATAATGACAAAAATTGGGCTCGGTCGAGCATAAAAACATTCGGTCCGCCGGCGTGTTTGATTACCTTAGGTTTTATTTTGACGAATGGTATATTAATATTTTCCACAAATTCAACGTTCGGGGCTAATAGTTTTTGTGGTTTCCTTGAATTTAATGTGTTTTGCGATTTGGTGAAGTACCTGTGGTTATGGCTTTGGTTTCTATTGTAATCAATATAATAGACGTGGTTGAAATATAAACGACTAGCATCTATGATACTCTTTTAGGTTTTGAATTAGGCGTAATAAAAAAATATTGTCAAAAGTTTTTAGAAATATTCCAAATTTTCATAGCTAAGAAACAATTATGTAGGTGACAATGAAAAGAACCTTGGAGATTCCATCGGTACAAAGTTAATGAATCTATATACGATATACATAAAGAGATAATATACAGGATACTAAGCAAGCCTAAACAAGGAGTGGTAAACAACATTTGGACGGGTGGTCGGAAGTTTTGGCCTAGATTCACAACACCAAGTCATCCGTAGGATGTCTAACTGAATTAGCTATTGCAGACATTTGGCAGATAATGTCTTGTGACGTAAGTATATTTATAATGTCAATTTACACGAAATAAGATCGATCTGTATCCCTTGCGAGGTAGGCAGGTATGAAGTTAATATCAATGATATTTTTCTATTTTCTTAACATTGGGAAGAGTTTTCTATAAGAAATAACAACGCTAAGCAACTTTCGTGTGTTTTATCAAAAACATGTACATTTTTAATGTTTCACTCGGGAATCGAATCTATGTCTTCTCAATTACTATAGGCGATGTCAGTTGTAATTTGTCTAATACATTATGTTAACAACTCGTAAATGGCGCCTGTTAACTTGAGGAGTTGTTGAATTTAGCCATCTAATAGAGTACTTTTGGAGTAAGAATTTAAAAATACTACTAAAATTATCTTTACGGCGAACTCTTGTACATAAACTATGTACCTATTACAAGCAATTCTTATCGTTCAGTAGCACAATACACTTATTTAACCTGTCACTTTGCATAGTATAACTTATTGCTTACATCACTCAGGCAGACTGAAGTCGTACCGCCGATCCTTCGCAAACTTACTATTGCGTCTCACGTAACAGCTGCTGACCGACTCTTAACTCTAAATCTGGTAAATAAAGTTGTTGTTGGTGCGTGAACTAGTGAAGATATCGTTGCAGAACCTTACATCATCCTTATGGCTGGTTGTCATAATAATCTCTTTAAAGTTCGTGTTGCGAGAAACTGAACGTGTGGTCCCTGCCTATACGCTAAATACCTTCTAAATTCATGCTTATTTACGTACGTGCATAATTAACTTGGGACCGTGTACTACGAATACAGAATAAAGCTCTTAATATATTGCAGAAGGGTTTTTTGTCCATTGGGCGGTGTTTTCGAGGTATTTTTTAGTGTCCAAATTTGGACATATTTGATTCAAATAAATAAAATAAAATGCTTTATTATTCATCACGTAGGCAAATGTAGTCGCGCTTATGATAAGTCAAGGTAAATGAGTATATTTAAATTTTACTTAAATAAAGTCGCTTGTATATAGGTATATAATAAATTTGACAAAGCGGGTAATTTTAATTTCAGTGAACTCCAGAAGCATTAAAAAATCATTCGTAAGATTATATACATCAGTAGCCATTGTTTGAATGGTACAATTTAGAATTGCAAAAGAAACAAATTATAATATCGTCACACCGCGTAATACTCGAATGACACGCGACTTTCCCCACGTACTTTTATTACATGTTATTAACTTTCGAATCGTTGCATCAGAAGCATTTGTAAGCAGACCTAATTCTTCTATAACTGCATTTTTATATTAAAGAAATATAAATTACAACTGAGTTAGCTCGTTAACAACCTTTCATCGTTATTATTAATCCATCAAGTCAGAACCGAATCGTGCGTCGTGGCCTTTTGTTAAACTATTTAGTATTATAATAACTAGTTTCACAATGTGGATGTGTTTGGTATCTGATTTAGTTTTTGTATGTCTAATGTCTTGTAATTCATCGTTGCTGAGTTTTCTAGATATATTAAAAATCGTTTTATTGTTTGGAAATGTTCTTTTGTTTCATTTATTAATATTATGACTCAATTCATCATTGTCATTGATCATGAAGCACAAAACACATTGACCGTATTGAAGGTGTTATTGAAAAATACACCAATGGGTGATCTCCTTAATTTATCAGAAATATTCAAGAAGAAATA
Source organism: Manduca sexta (assembly GCF_014839805.1). NCBI lineage: Eukaryota > Metazoa > Arthropoda > Insecta > Lepidoptera > Sphingidae > Manduca > Manduca sexta. The sequence continues at coordinate 15,065,492 of NC_051138.1, forward strand.
CAGGAAGGAAGAAATCCCGGTAATCATACGATGCATCGTATGTCATCGTTGTAATTGCAGTTATAATCAATACAAATGAATTATCTCGTAAGGTCACAGATCAACTGGAGAAAGCTTAAGGAGTCTTTACTCACAGACATCTTTATTCATAAAGAAAATTGTAGTAAATACATCTGTATTTTATGCTGTGATATTTATATTAATAAATCAAATAAACAAACACAAGCTATCGACGTGGATATAAGTAAAATTGTTTATAAGAGGCAAAAAGCCGATCGTGATCGCGGTCCGTGAGACGTCCGCTCAAACAATATATGGTAAAGAAAATCTAGAAATCTTACGTCTAAAATATTATATTTCGTATTGGAATGTTCTATATTGGAACTTGAGTTCGTTGATCATATTAGTTTGTGATGCAGGAGAGGGTTTAAAGTTCGAATTCGCTTTTGCATGCTGTGTAGAATGAAAGAAATTCTAAGATTCGCATTAACAATACAAGTTTTTTTTTTTATATTGTATTTAATTGAATATTATTGAATAATGAAATTTCAATGTCATAGCTTACTTGGCATGTGGTTTCTTGATTTAATAACCAAATTCTGTATTTTGGGATACCGCCAACATGGTATACCCTATTTATTTTATCTTACACTGGACTATCTATATTGATAACTTCAGTAATAAACTTAATAATATTAGCACCAAATAACAAATTCTATAATTAATCCTTTTAAAACACGGACATAGATTAAGTAGTTATAACGCAACTATGCAAACGATCTGGTTTTCTCCAATCAACAGCAATTAATTTGTCACCGGTAAAACAGTTAAAATCTATGTTATAAAATTATTTTCCCTCACAAATCAAACAGGAAAGCGTAGTGTTAATAACAGCGTTTAGCCCAGTGGCGTTTTCTACTTAATCATTGCTCCGATCTGGACCGCCATTAATTTTAAATGTGTGCTTTTCCTCACAATTTCTGTCTGTTCTGTGTAATTGTATAGAATTTGGTATTCAAATAAGGCTAAATATTGGTAATGTATTTATTGTGGACTATTTATTTTCAGCTTTAGAATTGTAACTGTTCTTTTAATTTCATGATATACACCTTTAACTACTTATAAACAGTTTTAGAGTTTTATATAACGTAGAAAAAATAAATGACTTATGGCATTAGGTATAACGGAACTGATTTTGGGATCCTTAATTCAATTCCAACATTATTAAACTTGTAAAACATAGTGTGCGGCCAACATAACGGCCTAATATAATATGTAGCGTATTGTCCATCTATCATTGGTCACGACTCACCGGTTCCCATCGGGGTGCTGGCGTGATATTTATGAAACTGGTAATGTGGCCACGTATGGAATTATTTATTTTCGCTATTGCATGCGCTAACGGATATGAGGCGAAAAACGTTTTTTACACGACAAAGTGACTCCATTGCATCTGATGGTAAGTGGCGTGGGGTTCAATAGAATGTCGACAAAAGAGATGATTGCTCCTCGGCAGTCGACACAATTATGCCGGCCTAGAATTGTATATACACAGGTTGATCCCGAACGCGACACACTTACGTGGGCCACTATGGCGGGTTTTAACACCTTGTACGGTCACTATCTGGGCGAATATAATATACGCTGCCACCAGCAAATCTGTGATACTTTTATGTAATAGTAAAAGGAATAATTTTAACTGGCAATACATTGTCATTATAGTAGAAGAACAGTAATGCAGAGCAATAATATTGAGAGCAAATATTAGTTAATATAGTGAAGTTAACATCTAAAATCTCATTCGGTGAGAAATTAAGGGTTAGTCAGCGTCACATTGGAGTAGATGAGAACATTGACTACTGTAAGTAATATTGATTGTAAGTACTACACGTTTGGAATGTAGTACTTACAATCAAAAGCAGTTAAGGTTTGGGATAAAAAAGGTATCTCAAAAGACAAGCTAATTTTACTTTGATATGCCACCGCCGAGCATTGATCGTTACATATCCAAAAACCCCATCAATTCTCCCATAAATGTCAGAATAATGGAATAATCAAATGAGGTCGCAGTATTTTAGCAAACCTTATGAACTTGATAGCCGATTGAAAATATTCTTCAATTTTGATATTTAAAAAACCAATTCGATTCGTCAATAATTTTGGGTCTGATTTAATTTTGGGAGTTTTAATTGAATCTGCAATGAGGAAAAAGTTAAATTAATGTACTCTGGCATTGAGGGCAAATTTGGATTCGTATCGAAATACTCATATTATTTATGGTTTAGGTACCAAACCTAGCAGTGGCGAGCGGCGAAGTTCCGAAAGGAAAGCCGACCCAAGATATAGGTACTGATACTAATTATAATTAGATTTTAGCCCACTATGCTATAAATACATATTTTAAAAGGGTAGCAATCGGGTTATATGGACCCTTTGCAATTGTAACCTAGGACCTTAGTGTTTTTTTGCCTCTTACGATACGCTAAAGGTCTTCGCAATTTTTTTCGCCAGTTATCATACAAACAATGCAGAGTTAACTAATTTCCTTTGTATGGTCGTCTCAAAGTTGTGTTAGACGTCATAGAACAGGCAGCCAAGGCAAAATGCCAGTCGTCGTTGCCTCAACTTATAATTCCATAAAAAACCTTAACATCGATACGTAATCACCAAACCTCATGGAGTTTATAACGGACATTTTATAGGATAACTGTAAAGCGGGTTGTAAAACTGAACACCGTTTTGTGAATCTAAACATCTCGGCGTGTGGGAGGTGGGGGGAGGGGGATCGTGATTTCCTTAGGCTTATGAGTAGTTTTATATCTTTGGTTTGGTGTTTGAGATTGATTGTGAGGGTACTGGGTTCGATTTCCAGGAAAGTGTGATAATGAAAATATGTGTTTTTGATTCGGTAACCGATTTTGTTTAATGTTGTTCAAATTCGAATTGTCTTAAAAACTAAGTTCCTAACCTGGGGGTAAATCAGCTATTTCACGGTGGTAATAAGGAACCGAATTATAGGACAGTAGAATACAAAAATAGTAACTACGCTGACGTTAAAATTTTAAGGCTGTTGTGCAATTTATGATTAATAAAGATGTTTGTATTTGCTTGGATTGTTTGTTTTGATAATATTTTGAAGGCAGGGTAAAATTTATTTACCACATAGATCACAAGGGTAACAATATTGAAAAGGTTAGGAACCATTGTCCTAAAAGATATTCTAACAATCAAAGACCCGGATTCTAGTACACCAAAACTACATCCCCCTACCTCAAACGCAAGTTTGGAATTAGGTATTGAATATCATAAAACAAGTGACATCTATGTTACACTATCTATCAAAAGTATTTGAAACTTCTTAGCCGATCCGGCATTATGCTCAGCGTAACAACACAAGCTAATAAGGCATGTCGAATTACATCGCCGCGCATGCGCTCCTGATGCAACCTGTTAGCCATGCCTTGACTTCGCGGTCTATCTTCATTTACGAGACCCTTTCAGTCTAATGTGATGGAAGTGTCTTCTATTATGTTAGAAGTAGGTTTTAAAATGCTTTGGATTGGAGCCTAAAAATTTGGCACTTTTTTATTTATACCTTAAGATTCCATAGTCGTCAATCGTTTTAACGTGATAACATTGTGCCGATCTTATATTAAAGAGGATAAAATCCAATGAGAGGAGGCCAACATAGTTATTACATAAAGTATAACTAACCTAAGAAATTGTTATTGAAACGATAAAATGAAATATATGTAAATTGCGGGAAAGCTATTAGATCATAATAAAATTACTCTATAAAGTTTAGTACCAGATTTAGCACTTTGCATCTGATCTACGCCAGTATTACTAAATATGGTTGCTGAGGTGTAAACGGGTAATGGTAAACATAGATTTTATCTCAAATTGACCGCAATCTGTTCGAGAGAATTAAAATGTCGTGAACACGTCGTTACAATTAGAATGAAAGTATGAATATTAACACCGGCAGTAAACAAATAGCATGCTACTGCTATACTTAGTTATTTTATTTATTATTGGCACAAAATGCAGTTTTAAAAAAAAATAAAATTTTTACTTTTAATGACATTAATGTGCCAACATTGGGCTACATATTGAGCTTAATGTTGCTACAATACAACTGCAGCGATGGTTTTTAATGAGAAACCCAAGTGCCGCACGGATGTCCAGTTGGTATATGAGCTGGAAGTATAAATAAACACAAAATAATAATGTTTGACACAAATCCAACAAAAAAAAAAATATAAAACAAACTTATCATTTTTCTTTGTGTTTTCAATAGTATCAGTGGGTAGTCCGTAGCTGTGGTTGCATTACTTCACAAACATTCGCACCTGATATAATTATTTGTTAGTAAGTAACCTTTTTCATAGAGCTTCGTCTCTGTTACCCATACAAGACATTGTTACCGACAGCCGATTCTATTACTAGAAGTGTGAAAATGTTGATCTCACAACATCCAGCTGAAATTAATATTGGTGCGATAACACATATTTGTTTCAGCGCGGAAATTGCAATGGCTTTATTTTTAGAGGTCTTGACGTTCTTTGCAAGTGATAATAAATTTATATTTGTTTCGGTACGAAGATTTCTCTTGCCTGAACCGACGCAGCGGCATTTGAGACTTATAGCCAGCGACAATGGTAGACATTTTAAGCCACAATATCTGATGAATTAAGGTGATGAGCCCTATGCTGTGCAGTACTTTGTAACGCAAATTCTATGTTGTGTTGATATGGGCATACATGGCACTTATTTCATAATATTAATCACAGCACATCGGCCTTCTATTGTTTAAAATATGCCGCGATTTTCCGTCCGCGCTTTAGCCTCAATACGCCATGAAATACGCGCGAAATACATCATTAAAAAAAAATAACTTTTTCAAAATTAATACTAAATTTAAAAATCTCGAATGCTAACAACATGGACAACAAACTCTTACTAACAAGAAAACAAAATTATACACCGAAGCGTCTATTGCTTGTAAATTGGTCACACCTTGCGTCCGCCATTTCGCGTACGGCGTACAACAAAATGGCCGCCACCCATTTCGGTTACAGGAAACGCGTATATGTCAACGCAGCCGCATCCCAAGTGGGTATTGTATGATAATCGCGTTGCGCCGACAAAGTTCCTCCGCGTGGCCACTGAGCCAGCGACAAGGAGTTTGCATTAACTGGACGTATTAATTGGCTAACGGTTTTTACCTCGCTATTAGAATGTTCGCTTTATCAACGGCCGAGATAATTCCGAACAATTCAAGTAGCCTAGCTTTAAGCGTTAATGATTAGATTATGTTTTATTGAGATTAGATTTTGTGTTGATTTGTTTATTTTGTTGTTTTGTAATAATGTTTTTGAATTAGCAGAGTAATAATAGTCGACTATTAATTTGTTTTGTTTTGACCAAAACGGAAAAGGGTCTAAATCCATACTATTTTATGTAGTTTTTTTTTATTTGCTTTGGAAAACAGCGCCAGTGAAACACAATATTAATGTAAGCTAAATCGCATATGATCATTATTTCTCAAAACAAACAATCACAACCAACACATCAAACAGAAAACATCTAACCTCAAACACATCACCAACCAAACTCCGCTTCCCGCTGTTTTAAGACCCTCATCCAAATCCCGCTTCGGCCACAATATTCCCTTATTTGCGAGGAAATATGGATATTATTGTTATTAGAGTTATTCGGCGACGCGGACCGATGACACTTGGGTAACAAGCGGGTAGTTATCTTGTGCGTGCTGCCCGTGTTAACAACTGGTCTGCACTTGTTAACTCCTAGAGAATGTGGGAATAAAACGAAGGACTTGCGAAGGTAATAGAAGTGGTTTTGAAAGAGATAGGGGCAATGTTAGCGAGGAAGGTGTTCTTGTAATCTAACGGTAACTGTATTGGGACAAAGTGGTATGGGAAAGTGAAGGAATATAATTTTAAGTGCTTGATTTACAAGTGTCTAATTAATTTTACTTAACAGTTACCGTATTAAACAGCTTATGTGGATAACTGATTACCATTTATATAGGAGTATAAATTCGTGTGTGCTTTTTGTATTGGGATGGCTTATACGTTTATGTGACGAGAAGAAATGACTCAGAAGTTATGAAACAGACCCTAAGAAGGATGCTTTGACAGTGAAATGTTACTTATTTCATTAAACTTAAAGTAATGAAATTGCTAAAGACAATAGTGAAATATTAGGCTAGGGATAACTCAAACTAAACTGGGTCCAAATCAATTCCAGCAACAATCTCTTACAATTATAATCATCAGACTGATTCCGAGGAATTTTGTTATGAAAATGGATGGTAAGAATTGACCTGGATCGTAACCAGGATTCTACTCGCTCAAAGCCCAGTGCCAACAATGAAGTGACGATAAATAACATGTTAAACAAAACCGCAGCTTGAATACAAATGTGTACAATACATAATATAGCAAGTCGTTTTGCACGTTAAAGTATATTTTATAAAGACATTTTGTCTTGTTTATGGTTTAAGTGCAGGCAAACAACTTAGGGAATTTACATAGTAATATCTGATGCTTGTCCGTATAAAGAATTGTAGCGAAACATTGAGGACTTGTGCTTCGTTCCCAATCTTTTTGAATTAGTTTGCAAGGACTACAACGTTACCCCCAATACATTAGTTATGCCCCTAAAATATTTTTCCATAGCTGTCTAAACAATATTGAGGTATACCTTCTATCAAGTATATTAGTGAATGCAAGACCTTCAATCTCATGCACCTCCCTCGCCACGTCGCAACTGCCACATAAAAATAAAGATTATTTGCGCTGCATTTGCAAGGAGCATCGCGAACACTATGTTTGACATCCGGCGCGGCTTGCATGCGTGGTCGACCATTTGATTTGCAGATGAACCGTCGACAGTATGCTTAGTGCAAGTTAAGAGCTGTTTAAGTAATAGTTTAGTTTCGAAAGCCTTGGTTTGGTCTAGAAAATTGTATTGGGAAAATATGAAACAGCTGCAAATAAATATTTTTAAATTATTTTTTAACACTAATGCCTTACGAAAAGGAATACTTTATTTATTATTTCGTGAGCAAATTTATTATTTCGTGAGCATGTTTATTTTTGCTGTTAAATCGTTTTATTATGTATATTCGAAATACAGCCAATACGTCCTGAAGATCTATGCTCATGTTGACGGCGGTTCATCCTGCAGCCCCACTCGTGTTTTACGCCAAGCCCCGTCGAAGCTCGGAACAAAGGCACTATATTTCGCAGTCCACGCCTCCACTGAGATTAATTAACCATTACCAGCTTATGAATTGCAGATGTTTGTCTCGTTTCTCAGTGACACATCCGTTGAGCTCTCCTTCGGGGTTGAGGGAGGTGGTGTTTTGTTGGTAAAAAATGAGGATTTGTAAAATGCTTTTGAATTTGTCTGGGCAGATGTTGGGTTGATCTGTCTAAATGTCTGATAAAGCCAATGATTTTTAGTAAAAGGTGTAGATGAATGAAGTCCTCTAGTGACACGTTAATATTGAGCTAGGTAGCACAATCGGTCTTGGTATCGCGTTAGCATCTATTGAAGTTTGTTGCCTAACGAATGTTTTATAAAATGTTGTATATGATACTAATGAAAATGATGACATGCTCTTCTACTATCACGCGTCATATTGTAGTTTGTTATATATAATATTAATAAGTTATCTATGTGTGCAATAATGTGCCGTTTTTGAAAACCGACTGCAGTACCATTACACACTATTACTAAAATATCTTTGGATAAAACCTATTACCACTTTCCACTTGAAAATAGGGTCAATGGCCTGTTAAACGGTTTTTTTTATCACACACTCACGCTTTATATCCCCGAAGGAGCAGGTGGAGGCGCGACTACTGCAACCAATTTACCCCGTGCATATTCCCTCCAGTCATATGGGAAGGGAGCGAACCGATCGCCATATCGGGTACAAATTCCAGACTCCGGACTGATACTAAGTGGAAAAACCTAATATCACTTCCCGACCCGGATTTCGAACCCAAGACCTGTCAGATTTTTTTAAGTAGTAAAATTTGCTTGTATTACAGAATGATTTGTTTTTATACCGGTCGTCTGTTTCATTTGAACCTATTAAGAAAAATCTGAAAAAATCTTATAAAAAATGCAAAATATACTAAATATACCCTGACATGGTAATCCAACTCTAGATCTCCAGTCCTCAGTCTACATGCTGTTAGACTTGAAGCGGACCTCCGAAAAAGATATACTAACATTAATAATATAATATGATCGTATTGTTTTAAGCTATGTTCTAAAATCTCTAATGTGTTGCCTATCTTTTCCAGGTAAGATACTGTACATGGCATTATTCCTTCTGGTAAGTATTATAATATTCCTTAAAAGTATCCAGATGGCCTGTTAGTGGAAATTCTTCAGTTATTTCTCGTGTGGTTGGGGTTCGCTCCCGCCGTTTTAGCATATTATCAAATCTTACGGTTACCACGAGGTTCTTTTGCTGCTTTAGTAAAATATTCTCTTTTATTTTGTACGATTTTATTAGAAAATTCTAATCGTTGTTTTTGGTCCTTTATTTGGAATTTCAAATACTGTTTGGCATATAAATTTTTGATGTTATATTTAAATTCAGTTTTTATTAATTTTGTAGAGTATAAATTAAACCTGAGTAAGCATTGAAGTATTTATTTTTTTATAATGGCAATAAACCCAAAACACAGGTATTCAAGACCCACAAAAATGTCAACATCTCAAACACGAATCAAAAAAAATAAACGGATGCAATGGTCCCATGTGCCATACCGCATACCAATTATGTATTTTATTTGCCAAATACCTCAAAGTCCATCGACATCGCATTAATAGCAATTGCTTAAACAGAAAGGAATAAAGACGAAAATAAATTGTTTAATAAATAATAAATCCATTTGTTGTGGTCGGCTACAACAATGGTTGCCGTGCGCGCGCATCCACCTATGCTAATTTTGAAATGTATAATGCATACTTTTATGTGCTTAGATGTCTCGCTTGAGAAACCGGCGGTAAAAGAATTTTCAGCCAGTGATAATCGATTAGGAATTTTTAATTCCTAAATTGAATTTAAATGTTGGTACATTTTTTTTAAAAAATCATTTTTATGCCAGGTTTTTAATTTTGTGTCTGATTTAGGTAGTATAATCAAGTTTTGTAATTCAATTTAAGGTTGAGGCTGTATCGTTGACAGCGTTCACTATTTCCATCCCATGACGTCAAGCACAAGCTTATTGTCATGCCAGGCATGATGCAAACGAAGCGAGTTAAATACTTTTAAATCCAGAAAATGACTCACAACTGACAGGGCTTCTATTTTTTTTTGTCCTGACACACATTTTAATAGGCAAAACGAATATATGCGTCATTAAAAGTCGGCAAAACTATCCCGCCGTATATGGTATGACCGCTATTTAAAAGCTAGTAGTGAGTGGTGATGAGAGTAACAAGTTACGAAACCAAATCCATTTTCACTAATAATTTGAAAAACTATATAATAAAAGTACATACTTACCTATGGTGTTTGCATCTACATTTTTTTTATTATTATTATTATCTCCTTATATTTTTACTGCTCGGTCCCTAAGACCAGTGCCAGCATTCACGGGCCTAAGCTGTGACTGCTGTTAGTATCAGTGTTGTGTATTTCCAAGTTCGACGTTGTGTTGTGGGTTTGTAGCGACATGATACTGCAAAAAATCTCATAATTCTGCAGGTATTTAAAATCATCACAGTGACCCCAACAAAACCGCCTAGTCGCCCCCATGAAGGCTGGGCGGTAGTCATTAGGCACTTTTCCCGCGAAAACAAAAAAGGTATTCAAAATGACAGCCTTTGCAGTAGTATAAAAGTCTGTGGTGACAAATCTAAAATTGTTAGGGCGTGTGCTAGTTGTTTCAGGATAATTCCAGTGTTGGATAATACTATAGACACTTTTCGTAACTGGCACATATGTGCGATATTTAAATTTTTAGGTCAGTGTATTTTGTTAGTTTTTCAGCTATTGTGTTTTGCAGATAGTGGAATTGGGTATGAATATGTCGATGAGAAACGCGGATTTACTTTTTTATCAACTAAAGTGATATCGGGTCTTTTATAATTGACAGTCTCAGTAACGGAAGCTCTCAAAACTGATAAATTTTCCCCATTTTTTCAACATGTTTCATTACTGCTCCGCTCCTATTGATCGACGTGATGATATATAGCCTATAGTACTCCAGGAATAAAGGGCTATCCAAAACAAAAAGATTTTTTCAGTTCGAACCGATATTTCCTGAAATTAGCCATTACTGCTCCGTTTCTATTGATCATAGCGTGATTATATATAACTTATAGCACTTCACGAACAAAGGGCTATTTAACACAAAAAGATTTTTTCAGTTTGAACCGGTAGTAGTTCCTGAGATTAGCGCATTCAAACAAACAAACAAACCAACTCTTCAGCTTTATATAATAGTATAGATTCATAATTAAAATACTATATTTACAAACCTTAATTATCATAGTATTATAATATTTGTAATCTCGCATTGTAAAACACTATAAATTATTAACCGTCAACAAACAGCCGAACGGGTCAAAGCAATTTTTATATCAGATAGCTAGCGGATCCGCCCTGTGGAATGGGGGCGTTTGGAGAATTCCACCACGGTATCCCCTGCCTGTCGTAAGAGGCGACTAATAGGGGCCACGAAGGGGTCGTCGGCGGGCAGCAGGGGGCTGTCCGCCCTAGTGCATTTTATACTTAGACACTTCCGTCAGAGGAAGCCCGCAGTCGTCCCTAATGCGCCGAAGAGGGCCACCGCGGAGTTTTAGCTGGTAGGCCGTGCATAGGTTAGCTGTATATAGGGTTAGGGACTCGGCCCGGCGGTCGCCCGAAGGTCGTCATCAAATCCGGGCGGCTCAACGCCGGGCCGTAAGGCACGGTTACCCCAGCATAACCGCTCAGTCGCCCCCATGAAGGCTGGGCGGTAGTAATAAGGGACTTTCTCCGCGAAACCAAAAAAAAAAAAAGCTAGCTATCAGTTGACGCAGTGACCTGACCGGCAGAGCGCTAGCCGAGGGTGGCGTTCTGGCCACGGAAGGCGCCTGAATCTGGCCCGCCACGACGAGCGACGGCCAGTGCAGCGCACGCGCATGCATCTTTGGAAGGAACAATTAGTCAGCCCTAATTCGGTTCCGACGCGAGACGCTTAACGCTTGATGCTTTACAGTTCCATGTGCCCAGGTAATTTGCAGCTGTTTAATTTTGTGTTCGCTTCTTTTATTATCTGTTTCTTATTTGTATTATCGCTCTTTTCTCCTTCTATTTTGTGTTGTGGAAAAACAAACTCTTTTGTGATCGTGATACGGCCTGATTTTTATTTAACGACCCGGAAAACTCTTAATGGACTTACGATCACACCTTCCCCACAATGATTTTCTTTTATCAATCAATTCTAAATTAAACGGTTTTGTTATATTTAAAAGCAAATTGAAGTCATCTTTTTTCTATAGGTACGAAGAAAGGTTTTAATTATACTAATGGCCCATAGAGTCATTCCATCCTTATAATCAACAGAATCGATATGCCTCATAAAAAGATTTTGCATAAATTTTCCATATTCTTGCTACTGTACATATCTATATCTGTCTTCAAAATGCAAACCTATACAATATTATATATTCGTATGTGACAAGAAGGCGTTACATATTAATAAATGTGTAATACATATTTTATATATTTTTATTCATGTTAACATTAATTTGAAACGCAATTTACAAATAATATTTATTTTTAGCAAAATCAACGCTCTCATCGCAACCCACGGCAATTTCTTTTAGCTACATTTATTACTTTCAGGTGTGGGGATATATAATCACAATGAGTCGCGATAAAGTTTTGTTATTACAAAAATAAAATTGAAATTGGAATCTAAAGTTTATATTTAATAAAGAAAATATTCGGCAAAACAGTACAAAGTCCAGTAAGAAAATCACGCATAGTATTTGAGCGTCTTAAAATATACGTATTCCATGAGCCTTTTTAATCTCATCAGCACCCTTCTCAGCCATCATGATGATTGGCGCGTTTGTGTTTCCACTAACTATCTTCGGCATCGCACTCCCGTCTATCACTCGAAGGGCTTTGGTACCGTAAACTAGGAACGAAGCATCTACTACACCTTCTCCCTCAGGCCCCATGGCACACGTCCCTACAGGATGCCACAAAGTAGTGACCATGTTCAAAATGTAGCATTTCCAATACTCAGGTGTGTTCATTATCAAATCCTTACATTGACTTATAGAACTAAAAACTGTTGCATTGATTTTTCGCATTTGCGTTGTATTTAAAACGGTTAGAAAATCTTCCATAATCTTTGTATGTTTATCCAAATCGTCTGGGTCCGAGTAATAACCATTATATACGAGTGCTTTCTCCTCTGGGTTTTTATTTTCCAAATAAACCCTTCCTCTGGATTTTCGATGAAGTAGAACGTTAAGTACAAGAAGTAGTTGATTTTTCTCTCCGATCTGGACAAATTGCTCACATATATCATTTTCATATCTAATAACATGGCTACAAGCAAGCAAAGTTACCGGAGAACCAACATCCAAACGGCATGGGAAAAAGTTTCATAATCAGGATATGTTTGTGATTTATTCAACGCCACGTGTCCCACTAGTAAAGGATTGGGATATTTGTCTAGATTATTTACTATATCAACACTATCAAGCAACGATGAAATATTCTTGCCTTTATTTATAAATATTGGAACTGTGGGTGGTCCTGGAGATTTTCGCCTACATTTGGTGCATCTAGTAAAACTTGTATGCCCATTTCTTCCAAATGTTTTTTGGGTCCGACGCCAGATAACATTAACAATTGTGGACTGTTAATAGCTCCACCTGAAAGTATTACTTTATCAGCCGTCAGATTTATAATTTTTCCGTTTGGAAGCTTTACCTCTACACCAATTGCCCGCATTTTTCATCAAATAGAATCTTCCTACAATAAGTGTTTACCAATACTCGCAGATTTTCACGTTCTTTTATAGGTCTAAGAAATGCAAACGACGTGCTTTGACGAGTCTTATTGTCTATAGTAAACGTAGGTAAGGAGTATCCTAACTGATTGTATCCATTAGTATCGACTAGAATTTCATGCCCATTTTCCTTGAACGCTTCTAAGTCGTTTTCTACTTTTCCTTGCCAGAGTGGCCGAGTCACGCCTAGATATCCATCTGTACCGTGCAGATCAGCTGAAGGGCTTGCCAATATTTCCTCTGAATGTAGGCGCTCGCTCTTTATAAAGTAAGGTAGTACAGAGTCCCAAGACCATCCCTCCAGTCCGTTTTCTTCCCATTCGTCGTAGTCCCTCTTATTACCTCTAACGTAAAGCATGTAATTAGCGCCACTGGAGCCTCCGAGCATTTTGCCTCTGGTGAGGTGTATGTTCTTTGATTTGTGCGCTTGACTTGTGTATCCATCGTCGACTGTGTAATAGTTCCAGTCTTCGAAAGAGTAGTCCACGAGTGAATACAAACCCGGTATCTGGAAAATTTGTGACAAATATAATCAAATTGTTTCCCAATTATATTGTATGAAATGTTATATCATCCCTCACTTAATATTATTATACTAGACTGAAACTCTGCACTAACCATGCGAAAGAAACAGACGCCTCGTACGGTACTTCTCGAGGGCCAA
>NC_051138.1:15079725-15102370 GCF_014839805.1 Manduca sexta
TTTCAAGGCTAGCAATGCATCAAAGGCCTCTTTTGGTATTATGAGTGTCTTAAAACTACGGACTTATCTGTTTTTTGCTGCGTTTTACTAGAAAGAACACAGAATAGTATTTCTACCATGCTACTATTAGTAGAAATAAGCTACTTAGCCATAAGCTAGTTTTATACGAATGAACGACGAGCAAGGGTCTCGTTTTAAGGTACACGACTACCCATTAACAATGGCAACGTCACCCAAACTATGAACTATAAAACACTGCGTGGCACTTCAGCGCTCATCATCTAAGTGCTGGTGGTAGGATATAATTTATATCCGCTCGGATAGCAACCGTAAACAAGTTGTTATGACCCGTCATAGTGGCAGTAAATGCGTCGCGTTCCGTGGTTACTCTGTGTATATTATCATCTCTTGTCAGTGGACGCTCTGGGGCCTTATTCTCTATCCCGCACGTTATTTTGACAGTGTGTAACAAGCACGTAACACAACGCATCATGTTTAGGACTATAGAAATTTGGCTTACAGAATACCATTCCACGCACATTTCTCGAAGATAACATGACACGGCCGCGTTACGCGTTTACACTATCATACAGAATAAGGGCCCTGATTGGACCCGTACATACCGTCAGGTGCAGCAGTGGGGCCATTTTACTAAACCCTCTTAAAATAATTCCGCTGCCTACAACGCTTTTCGGCTTGCTAACGAACATTCGCCTCTGCAGTCCGTTCCATACCTAACTAAGCTATATTGTGATTGGTGTTTATTTTTCTTCTTCCAGATGTGCTTAGAGAAACTGATCTACAGCTGTCCGCAGATACATAAAATATACGTCTTAATACGTACGAAGAAGAATCAAAATCCTGAGCAAAGACTACAAACAATGATCGATAGTCCGGTATGTATACGATAGCTGATTGTAACAGATAGTATGCGAACTCCGAGGTGAATACATTCAAATTTATGACACCAGTTTCGCTAGACGTTAGCCGAAATATTTTAAGCGTATGGTTTATAACATCAGTGGCATAGCTAGGCATGGACGAAGTGGGCCCTTGCCCACGGCCTCGCACTTAAATGGGTCTCATGCGACCTCTTTAAGTGCGATTTTTCAAATATACCTGCTTTTCAATATACGCACAGCACATTTGTATTTTTCAATTTCATAAATAGATATATGTTGTTTCAAAGCATGTTTGGTATGATAAATTTATTGGGTAGATCTTGAGAACAAAGAAAAGGGCCCCGACTTTGCCCGCGTCTATATTAGTCCATGCTACGCCACTGTAGAACAATATATATTACATATATAGCATAATATAATAATATATATAACATAATATATTTAATGATTTCTTATGTTTACGCGAATGTTAGACATTGAAATTAAACTAATTTTCGGATTCTATCGCGGGGGGAGTCCCCGTGACCATGAAGGCTGCAAAGTCTTCGAAACGTCGGGAGAAAATAAAACACCAATACCGCGATAGAATCCGAAAATTAGTTTAATTTCAATAATATATATTTACAAGGGTGCTCAATTCATTTTCGTAGTTTTTTTTTTTTGTTACTTGATTATAAAATTCTTCGTTTAGTTTTAATTTTTTTCCGTGTGTTTGTTACCGGAATATAATAGACTATGACGTATAATCCGCAAAAAACCCATTAGTTATTTTTCCGGGTTTAAAGTATCACATATACGCCTTAACCTTGAAGGGAAAGGCAGAGGCGTATCTTGTGCACCCACTCTCCGCCGTGTATTCCGTCCAATAATGTTTTAGGGGGCGAGTCTATCGACATATCAGGCATAAAATCCAGACTCCGCGCTGATACTGAGTAGAAAAACCGAATATTACTTTGCACGGCCCGGGAATCAAACTCGAGACCTGAGCACTGCAGTACCGTAATACAACTACGCCACCGAGACAGTCAAAATATTTAAATGCAGGCGGAGCTCGATCAAAAGCCAATGAATAACTCATTAAGGCCCGGCGCCATAGACTGACCGGCACTACAAGAAATCTTGACTAATACAAACACCGACTCAATTACCACTATTCAGACGGCACGTCGCAGAACTAAACGTACCAAAGCTACTGTAATCATTTTAACTTCAGGCAAAGATTTATATATTTATTTATAAAGAGTGGAGGCCACGTACAGGCAAGCGAAATGTCGGACGCCCGCCTACAAGGTGGACGGACGACTTGGCTACGGTCGGAGGAGGTCGCTGGATGCAGGCCGCTTCCAACAGGTCGACGTGGAGATCCTTGGGGAAGGCCTATGTTCAGCAGTGGACTTCCTGTGGCTGAGATGATGATGATGATGATGATGATTTATTTATAGAAACGCCAACAGTATACATATAATTAATAACTTATATATTTAAAGTTTCTTATATCTTACGACAGAGTTGTCATAGCACAATATATTATCTGACATATACACCCATAATAGGCATTTACAACATTCTCCACAGCATGGGGTACAGTCGGAATATTTCGTTTGTGTTAAGGAAACCGTGTATTCGTTAACAAAAGGGAAGGTGGTGCTAGTAGTAAGTAGCGTTGCAAATCCTGCGTAGAATCTATATATATCAAAGAAAGTGGGATTAGTTACACTATTTATAACTCAAGAACGTATGAACCGATTTGGATGAAAATTGGTGCAGAGGTAGATTAGAACCAGGAGACGTGACATAAGACGTGGTATAAGAAAGCAAAATTGGTATAGAGATAGTATAAGTCCCTGAGAAGGTAATAAGCTACAATCCCGGGAAAATATATAGTGGGACTTTTATCCCGGAAAACTCCTTCACGCGGGCGAAGCCGCGAGCAAAAGCTAGTTATAAATAAAGATCTTTAATGCATATTCCTTTAAACTAGTAAATAAGTTTTTTTTATAAGAATTAGCTATGATGTCCACCCTAGGCTATGCCTGTATCGTAGATGTCAAAACAAAGTTTAATAGGACAAACTAGAGACAATACAGAGTTCTTTTCTTTTACGAAGTTGCAAAGGCTTTAATTAGTTGTCTTTGATATTTACAATGATCTGTTCTGTACTACAATAAATCGACTGCTTCGGTGGCGTAGTAGTAATTGTGCACGGAACGAGCACAGCTACCGCGTTGAGGTCCTGGGTTTGAAGCGGTTTGAAAATAATTGCGAGTACATTTTTCCATCTTAACAAAATCTCAGTGGCAGCTCGAAGTCAGGAAGCTGGCGGTGGGATACCCCGGGCCTCGGACAGCACGTAAAGCCGTTGGTCCTGCGCCTGATCTCTCTCCGGTAATGTCGGATCGCCGTCTCACCGAACTATGAGAGTGAAAGAACAGAGAGTGCACCTTTGTATTGCGCATACACTTATGCACGATGTTTTGCGTTCTTGGCTGATCTCCGTTGAGATTGGCCGCCATGGCCGAAATTCGCTTAGGAAAAATCAAATAAGGCTAAAGGAATGCTGGTACAAAACTTTTTTGCTTAGAGCTTACTGGATACGTTCCGGACTTGTATTTTATTTTTATTAATTTAGCATACCAACAGCATAACTAAATAATTTAAATTTCTATAATAACCCTACAATGTCATTGTAATGAACATACAGATCATAGGCACGCATGGCATTTAAAAATACAATATTATTATTACACTTAAATGCTACGCAATAGCCAGACTGGGTACAATATAAAAAAATAATAATAAAATTTATTTGAGTATTACAAAATAATTAAGCAACTACACAAATATCCACATACGGTCGTGTGAAATTACATTACATTGTAATGACAATATTATTTCGTATTCTGTAACATGTTCGTACTTAAATATTTATAGGTGGAGGCTTGTAATTAGCAAATTTACTTATTATGTTTTCTTTTATCATTATGAGACATTTTATTAGTCTGTAAGCCTCCCGACAATTAAATAAAAAAAAAACAATTATGATCATTGAACTTTGAACTGGAATATATTAATTTAAGGTACATTTCCATTTAAAAACACCCGAACCATCCCTCCAGTGGGCAGCTGGTCTAAATGAACACATTATTACGTCATACATCAGAAATCAGAATTAATTAAGGTCGATTCCAGCGTAAACGTTAATTAAACAGTGTTGATCCATTGTATCGAAACACAACAGATGGCAATTACTATTGTCAGCTAATTATATGAATAAATGAGTAATTTACAATAACAGACTCTTGAGCAATTGAGATAAGATTGAATTTCCTCCTTCATATTGCAATAGATCTCACTCCTCAAAATATAAAGCATAAAAACTGAGGTTAGAGGCCCTATTCCCGCCTAATGGGGCTGAACCGTCACATTGACATTACGTGCGTTCTCATCGAAGGATAGCTTTCAAAGGTAGTTCAGGTGAATAGGCGAATTACGGGGCTTTTATCTATACGGCTATCGAAGTTGTAATTACAATACAATTAGTAACCTCACCGCTATCTCGTCAACATCAATAGAGCTACAAGAAGACCTATGTGGTATTGACACAATTGTAGTGATCGCATCGCAATCACGCAAGATGGCGGTAAACGATCCTGGATTACGCTTGCACAATTTGCGCGACGTGCAGCATATATACCATCTCCGAATAGGAACTGTCGGAGGGGCCACGGCCGGTCACAAGCAACATCTGCTTGACTGGAAATCTTCCCCTCTATAGAAGAATGTAACCATCTGTTCCTTACAGCGGCATCAACCCTTACGCCGCTACAAAATTGTCTTTCGCTTAGAATGCCAGTAATTGCAAAAATACGGATTAGTTCCCGTAGAGGGAAGAACCCCTGACCCTGATGTAGAAAAAAAATATAAAATTAAAATACTAAGAATGTATAATCTCATATATTAAAAGAGTTTTAAAATTGGGAAGATGGTCATACAAAAAATTTGCGCTTATGTGATGGTTACTCAATCTATCATGAAATAGCAAAACATCGATGTGAAATACTTCATATTTTTTCATTATATGATTTGGTCTTTCTTAATGCAAATATGAGCATAATATTTTCTGTAAATATGTTATTTTTGTATTAATATCTGTGGACGCTGTGTCATCTTGCCATACAGACATTTCAAATAAGACAGAGACTTATTACCAACTGGTAATAAATTTTGGCGCCTAAATTTGGCCCTGATGTCTATAACTAACTATATAGTGTAATGTCTTTGTATTTCTGCCTTATTTGTATAATAATATCAGCCCTGTATTATATACTTGCCCACTGCTGAGCACGGGCTTCCTCTACTACTGAGAGGGATTAGGCCTTAGTCCACCACGCTGGCCTAGGTGCGGATTAGACTTCACACACCTTCGAAATCCCTAAAGAGAACTTCTCAGATGTGCAGGTTTCCTCACAATGTTTTCTTCACCGTTAAATCGAAAGATAAATTCACAAAGAATACACACATAATTTTAGAAAAGTCAGCGGTGTGTGCCCTTGGGATTTGAACCTGCAGACATTCGTTTTGGCAGTCCGTTCCACACCCAACTAGGCTATCGCCGCTCTCCGTATTATTATATCCTCCCCCTCTCTTATTTGTATATTTATTGAAAAATATATAAAATACATAATTCTCAGAAAGAACGACGTTAGACATGGGACTACAATAGAATTAGTAAATAAATTGGGTTCTTTTGTACAGCGTGAACAATTTTCATTTGTTTTCATGTGTTATAAACATCCTGTTTTTTGTTACATGCGTAGATCTATCAACTTTAAGCAAAGACTACAATAGATATAGGTCAATAAACCAGCATCTTCATGGCATTCATACTTACACAATTTTATACAAGTTATAAATCATATTATAATTGAAGGGACAGACAAATAGAAGCGAGAAGAAACATCACGCCATACTTATTAAATTTATAGGTGCATAAGCATTGCGTGATTATGATTTAATGCATATTTATTCACAAACATGATGAAACTCGCGCAACATTCGGTTGTTTCGTATGCGTCATCTTTTATTTTAACTTCCTAAGTATCATTGTTCTTTAGAACAACTTTGCCGACTTCAATTAGTATAAGATTCTTGGCATCCACGTGTAGAAAAAATAAAAATACAAAGACCATGTCAGAACGCGTCAACTTTAAGTAATACCTATACCTATACAATATACATATTGCGTGAACGTCTCCAAATTATATTGTGTTTAATTTTCAGCGCTTACGTCATATTTAGCTTAAGTTATGTGTATGTTGAGTTTCCTAACTTGGGCCTACATTATAGCTATAAGGTATAATATTTCAATTATTGTAATTGTAGTGTTAAGTTTACTGCAAAACCCAATAAATAAAATAAAAATAAAATAAATACCTGATAGTGACTTACAAGAATACTGACTAGTTAACTTCTACAGGTGTTCACAAGAATCAAAAAAGAACGACCGGAGGATTTGAGCAAAATCGTACCAATCCCAGGAGATATCGCTGCACCTGATCTGGACATCAAAGCGGAGGATGAGGCTATCTTGATTAATGAAGTAAGTATTTAATCACTTTTAGCTTAGTTGTATCCGGTTTATGAACATGTGGATCACCGAGTGTGACATCTAAAGTCAATACTCGCCCATACCGAAAAAAAATCTCATACGACGATTGGGTCCGTAATTTGTATACGTAACTGCCGTAAAATACAGAACATTGCGTTTTTACGCATCAAATTGTAATACTCTGGCGATGCACACACTCCAGTTTACATGGAAGACAAAACTTGCCACTTTAACACAGTTAACAACACCATAGAGAACTTTGAATTACAAAGTACTGCGTGGCATTCGGTCGCCACCAGTATCAGTGTGAGTACTTGTATCAGCCTAATGCTTATAAATTAATTTTAGGTATCCGCGTGATAGCAATCAACGTAGAAAAAATGAAAAACTCGCCATAGTGGCCCATATGTCACATTCCGGGATCAGCCTGTTCATATCCCGTTTCGAATAGGCCTACATAATGAATACCGGCGATGGATACCCTTCTCTCGTCAGTCGATACTTTCTTGCCAGGACGACACTTACCATTAGACGTAGCGAAGTAAATTGACCGTGCCTGAATAAAAAATCTATCCTACGTTTTGTTTCATACTCATCACGCCTTTAACCCCAAAGAGAAGAGAAGAGAAGACAGAAGGCAACCTGGGCCCCGACGTTTCACCATGTGTATTCTGTCCCATGATGATCGGGGGCGATACCATCCTCATATCTAGCACACGTCACTGATTAGCGGCAAAAAAACAAATCCCAAAATCCATTATCACTTTGGTTGACCCGCAATTCGTAGAAAGCTGTGACGTGCCGCCCGACGAAGTAGTTCTTAAGTATGCAACTTTTTAACCTTTCAGGTATCAGTAGTGTTCCACGCTGCAGCGACAGTAAAGTTTAACGAGCCTTTAAGCGCGGCACTCAACGTTAACTTGGAGGGAACGAGAAGAGTCTTTACTCTCTCCCAACGCATGAAATGTAATTAAGGTTAGTTAAAAGTGCAATGTGGTTTTGAAGCAAGGTAAACCAGAATTTCTCATTGACATGCAATCTTATAGATCAAAATATTTATTAATAAACAGAATTCTAAATTTCTGAACATCATTAAAAGCTGAGTAATCTCGTTATGTACTTCAAACAAGAAGAACAAGAAACGCTAGCACAGAATATGAGCGAGAGTATCTTATGTAAGGCAGATGAGCAAGGATTTTTCGAAAATTAATCCATTAATATAAACAAAATATGCAATTTCCAAAGAACTCCATCTTTTTTAAAAATTAGAACCTAATCCGACAAATTTGACTTCTAATAAGTATGTCCTGATATTTTTCTGACCGAAATATCAATCGGATAATTGATTAATCATATCGAAACGTAATTACGTATTGTTTCAGGTTTTTGGTTCACATTTCCAACTATGTACACTAATACCGATAAAACAGTGGTCGAAGAGATTGTATACCCTCCCCCCAAAGATCTGGGGGAGGTGTACAAATTCGCCAGGAACTACGGAGATGATGCGGAAAAGGTTTCTAAGATGATAGGTATGTTATTAACACTTACAAATACTAATATTTGAAATCGCCTCACCGCGCCGCGCTGTACCATGGTAAAGCGACAAACGCGGCGATATCGTCCCGCCTGTTTCCGCTGCCCGATGCCGCTGCTCACGTCAGCTCGTACCACTCCAGTAAATGTGATGCGTTCTGGAGTCAGGCTGTGTATATCCGGCACAATTGTATTGAATGGCCAGAAATTTGCTGGTGGTAGGATATTTTTTATCCGCCCGGATAGCGATCACTGTACACAGGATGTTAAAACCAGCCATAATGGCCCACGTAACTGTGTTGCGTTTCGGGATCAGCCTGTGTATATTCGGTTTCAACAGGCAGGCATAATTGTGTCGACTGCCAAGAGGTAACCATCTCTCGTCAGTCGACATTCTATTGGACTCCACTCCACTTACCATTAGGGTCATATCGCCGTGAACTTATGAAAAAAATCAGGTACAGTGTAGTCATTCTCCACGCCCATATAAAAATAAAACGAAGCAAGCCTGGATATGTCTACGTCACAGATATACGGCTGGCTCTCAACGCGACCCGGTAGGACTAAATGATCTTCCAATCCTATTAGTTTAATATAGGATACATCGTTTTTCAGAGGGACGACCCAACACCTACACATTCACGAAGGCGCTCACCGAGACCATGATATCAGAGAAACGTGGTGATCTCCCAGTGGTCATCGTGCGACCTTCCATAGGTAATATTTTTTGCCGGTAGTAAACCTTTCGTATGCGAAGTAAGAGCAGCAGACCGGGCTCTGTGGCGTACCTTGGGGGAGGTCTATGTCCAGCAGTGGACTACAATGAGCTGATTATGATGATGATGGTAATGATAATACGAAGAGCCGTATATTAGGCACCAGAGTTTATTTCTACGGATTAGTAGCCAAGCAGTGTTGTGTTCCAGTGTGAAGAACGTTGTAGTCAGCTGAGCATGCTTACTGAGCATTATAAGACGTCTAATACCTTAGGGCGACTTCTTTCAGATCGAAAACATCAATGCTTGCTAAATGCTGTTTGGTGGCAACAATAATTAAATCATTATGGCGATACTTACCCAGTCGGACACTCGTATACGAGAAATCATTAGCAGTGGTCTCAAATAGGTTGGCGTAATTGTGTTGACTGACGAAGTATTTAAAATAAAACTATTTTGGGGATTTAACGCGGTTTTTATATTAAAATTTCCTCCCGACGTTTTGAAAACTTTGCAGCAGTGGTCACGGGGCGAACCCAAAAGTCCGATAAAATCCGTAAAATATGCCTGACATTTGTTTTAACATAATAAATCATGACGAGGGATTATTATCCCTATCTTCTGTTGGAAAAAGCCTACAGCCGTCCCTAAGGCACCGAAGATGTACTCGGCGCGGCGGTCACCCAATATTTCCATATTTCGGTCCTAAGGTACGGTGAACCCGACATAACCGCTCGGTCGCTCCACACAGATTGGCCGGTAGTTTAAGGTACTTCGCGAAACCAAAAGAAAGTACAGTGGTGTTACTTTCCGGTGCATATAAAAGAAATATATTGAAAGTTTCAAAGTATTTATATTTCTATTTCAGTAACACCATCAATCAAAGAGCCGTTCCCAGGCTGGCTGGACAACTGGTACGGCGCCACCAGTTCTCTCACAGTCATAGCTAAGGGCATCTGTAGGGGTGTCGTCGGAAACAGACGCAACATACTGGATCTTATACCAGTGGACTACGTGTCAAACCTCACTTTGATATCAGCTGCTAAGTGTAATAGGTAATCTATTTTTATTCATATAGATGTGATGCTTTCTGAAGATTTGGAACAACAATTGTCTTCTTTTTATCCCAGTGTGTGATATGTTTTTGGGAAAATTTCATTTTATTTTATTGGCGATAGACAATTATATAATGAGACTTTGACTGTAAACAACAGTATAGGTAATTATCCAGTGATTAATATTATATATATATATATATATTATAGACCGATGCAGTGCAAAAGATCAATAAAAAATGGGTATGGGTATGCTAGATATGCAGAGGCACAACCACCCGCTTTTCATTCTTATCTTATTCTGCTCTTTTGCCCTAGAAAAGCATACAACCTCAATATTGCGTTTAAAATTCCATTCGCCCTTTCAGCAAAGGTCAGCTCACTGTGCTAAATAGCTGCACAAGCCATGTCAACCCGATTACATGTGGAGAACTTGTGAAGCTTTACACACAACAGAGCGTAAAGGAAAGATTTTGTGAGTATGCAAGTCATTCAACTATTCTTTTAAATTCAAACAGCAAAGAGAATATAAACAATGTTTGGTAACAGCGACTTCTGTTTCCTCTAACTAATTATAGAGCTCAACGATTTTGTGCTATTATTGTAGCAAATATTCTGAATTCAAAAATCATTCACGTGTCTTCAGTATCCAAACGTCTTCCAAATTCTAATACTTAAAACCAGTTATATATTTAAAAGCTCTCATCCCTTATTTTTCACTTCAGACAGTCTGCCGTTTCCTGGAGTAATTCTGATGACGAAATACAAATGGATATTAAGAGTAATATCTTTTAATATGAAGACAGTAGCTTTCGTTGTGGACCTCGTTCTACGTATTATCGGAAGGAAACCTAAGTGAGTATCCATAGTATTTTGAACGGTAGGTGAGATTGTAGATTAATTGTACATGAATGGAGAAATTACGAACATGGCGAAACGCCATGTTTAATGAACATAATGCCAGCCACCATCAAACGACGTCTCTCATAGCTTGACATTATTTTAAACTGCGTGCCATCAAATTCTATAGTGAAACCAATGCTAGAATAAAGAATTGTTGATATCACCACAATATCTTTTATAAATTATATTTTAATATCTATTCTTTTTCAGATACGTAAAGTTAATAAAAATGTCAGACTACGCTCGCGATTTAGTTGAGTATTTCACGTCTCACTCCTGGGTCTTCAAGTGCGACGAAGTCCGCGCCCTCTACGCCTCCCTGAGCCTTCAAGATCAAAAGACTTTCCCCTGTGATCCATCACACATCGTCTGGAACCAATACATACCGTTATATTTTAATAGTGTTAAAAAACACTTACTTGATACGCAGAAAAGGTTTTAATTCTCAAAATCCGAATGTAATATTTTAGTTGGTTAGATTGGTTAATCAGTTTTATGGCTTATGATAAAAATATGGTGCTACAACGTGGTAAAAGAATGCCGTCCCCGGCTCCGCATTCTCGCGGATGCGCCTAATTACATAAATAACCAACAAAGGCTGCAAGCGTTACCTACACATACTGGATTTGCTCGTTCTGAAGCCGCTTGTCTTCCGTTTCGTGCCCTTCAACTCCGAAGAAAATTTACCCAGAACTTGCGGGAAGGCGAGGCGAAGTTACATGGTTATAGGCGAGGGCTTTAACTACATCCACGCCCTCGTGTCTCCTCATTAGCTCCTAGAGAATGTGGATCGGGCATTATGGTCAACACACGTGAATGCAGTACAGTCGCTTCGATGAAAATTCGCGTTGTTATCGCGCAACCGTCTTCTGACTCCTCCGTTGTAATTTAACAACAATGAAATATATTGTGATGATTCTGAATATCGTATGTAATAATTTTGGGATATGAATGTTTTAGTTTATTAGTCACAACAAAACGGCATAATATGCCATTAATCATAGTGGACCGAGATATAAAATAAGTATTATAGTTATAAATTAGTTTTAAGTGGTGAATATGTAAAAATATGTTTAGTTAGGTACTCGTTTTACCCATGGCGACGAAGCGATGTGCCGCGCGAATCGTATCGAGATATCACCGCGTGAACTCTGGCAACAAGTCTGCGCGTGGTCTTAAATATTGCCATTACTGGGAATAAACTAATGTCCAAGGATAAATAAAAAAAATATTATCGAAATGATTCCCAAATAAAGCAACAACAGACGTAATTGTCAAAAAAAGTGTTATTTTTCTACTCGACAGATTTTTTTTTATTTATTAATTAAAAAAAATATTATCATTTAGTTTACAATTAACATGTTTTATCTGCAAGTCATTCCAATTTTTCTTTCGCCAACTAGAATTGAAATCTTCTCATTTTCCTGACGCCTCATTTGTGAGTGCGCATCGATGCGTTTGGGGTTTCGGGTCCACCAAGCGTTTGGGGTCGAAATACCACCATATGTATGTCTCATTATTATATTTGTAAATATTACAAACTAAGACTGCACCTTTTGTGAACACCGAGAAATGAAATATAGTTTTTGTTTTTTATTTATTATGACTATTATTTTTTATGCGTTTAACACCGTAAAGTTTTAGATAGAATAAAAGAATTGAAATAAATAAACTGAATACCTATTTTAGTATAAAAATGCATGCTACCTATGATAGTATTTTAGTCTTACTTCAATATTTTACATGAGCGGCGATAGCCAAGCGGCAATAGCCTAGTTGGGTGTGAAACGGACTGCCAAGACGAATGTCCGCATATTACAGGGCTGATATTATTATATTATTTTTATTCTATTCATAGATAATAATTATATATATAATAATAATACACTACATATATCAAGATATTTGTTAATGGTACAAATTCTATTTTAACCTAAAGTAGCTTGATAAATATTTTTAACATTCACGAAGAGACGCCGTTGGCAACTAGTAATAAGCGAGATGGGGTCAGCAAGTTTTTTAGTAAAAATCTTTTATTCCGAGAGCAAGGCTCGTGAAGTGGCGAACTCAATTAAAAACTTATGCCAACTATGTCCATCTTTAGTTAACTCCATTGCAAGCTGATACTTCATTTCGAATTTAACCGAAGATGTTACGGATACTACCCGTTTCATAAATGGAATCAATTTTTCAATAAAATATCAAAACCAATCTTTTAATAAATTTTGAATTTGTTTTTTTTCATCATCATCATCATCAGCCTATATCTTTGTCCACTGCTGGACATAGGCCTCCTCCAATATACGCCATTTTACCCTGTCTTCGGCCTGTCGCATCCAGTTCTTACCAGCGACCTTTCGCAGATCGTCACTCCACCTAGCTGGAGGGCGTCCTACACTACGTTTGCCGAGCCGTGGTCTCCACTCAAGAACTCGTTTACCCCATCGGTTATCGGTTCTTCGACAGATATGCCCTGCCCACTGCCACTTCAGTTTGCTAATCCTGTGTGCTATGTCGATGACATTGGTTCTCTGACGAATGACCTCGTTACGAAGTTTATCCTTCAGAGAAACTCCGAGCATAGCACGTTCCATAGCTCGCTGAGCGACTTTGAGCTGGTGGACCAGCCGTACTGTGAGCGTCCACGTCTCACGTGTTTTTTTTGCTTTTCCAATATTTTTTGTTTGGCTGTATGATTTGAAATGCCTTTTGCCCCCTCTGTGCAACAAAATAATTGTATAAATTTCGAACACGATCAATATTTTCAAACATCGAAATATAGGATGTAATAATTGTGTGTAGATCTGGGGTGTAGATGACCATTTAATTCATTTTTCTTTATTGCTTTGAATGACGAGTCGAGCTTACCGTTCGCCTGATGTTAAGCGCCCATAAACAGTAGAAAGTAGAAACACTGTCCCATACTTTAACTTCAAAGTATTGTTTAGTATTCCACTGCGCTCGCCATCCGGAGGCATGAGATGTTAAGTCTCATTATGCCTAGTTACACTGGCTACAATGTGCTTTAAACAGGAATACAACGGTGACTACACAATGCTGATTGGCGGCAGAAATAGACATGGCGGTGGTACCTAACCAGGCGAATTCTCACATATGAGAGACTTACCACCAGTGAGTGAATTTTAAATTTGTTCACCTACTTTTCTGTACACACTAGGCTGAATATACTAGACTAGCAAACAGACTTGTTGTCACAGCAATGCTCCGTCCTTCGATAAAAAACGTCTATGAATAAGGAGATTAGTGGTTATCATGGTAATACACTATGATACACAACATTCTTCGTTTTATTTTCTGGAGGGTATATATATCAGTTATGTAAAATGAATAGTGTCGTTAAGTATTCTTAAATTTATTAATGTTCCGCTCAACTTCTTTTATTTTTCTTTCATAAAGACTTTTTCCTGATAATAATTAACACAACAAAAAGAGAATTTGCGAAATTGTTTCATTCGTTTATGCGATGACCAAGACAAATAGAGAATTATATTTATATATATTGTAGATAATATAACGTAAAATTATTTTTTATTTGTAAACGCAGTTTTTTTCCTTATTATATATCTGTTTTGTCTTTTTGAGAATAAATGCGTAAATATACTAGAAAATGTATTGTGCTGATTACACATTAGACTAGGCAAGAATATACAAGCTAAGAGGTGAGTTCTTAATTTGTCGCTTCCCCGATCATTTATTTATGCTTCCTTTATAATTAAAATGTAAGGACGCGATTATGCAACTTGATTAATATGCGAATAAGGATATGTTTACAAATCTAAAGCAAATTTTATGTGACTTATTATATTAAACTACCAAGATATATAGTTATCATTTATTACCTTTCATTTGGGAGAAGCGATTACAGTGACTTTTGTATTTGGTCGGTTAATACATATAGGAGTATAATTTACGCAGAAGTTGTGAAACAGCACCTAATTGTTGTAACTTGTTATATTAAGCTTACTAATGTGGTTTGTTCCACATCCCAATGTCACCTACCGGTCACCTATCGATCACAGCGGCAACTATCCATTCATTTTTTATTTATTTGTTGTTTTATATACAATATGTTTATGTTGCAACCGTGATTAATAAATCGTTTTTCTTTCTTTATTTAAAATTATTATATATATAATAAATTGTAATGTCAGCCCTGTATTACTGAACGGGATTAGGTATTAGACCACCAAGCTGGCCTAGTGCGGATTGGTAGACTTGACACACCTTCGAAAATCTTATAAAGAACTTCTCAGTTATGCAGGTTCCCTCACAATATTTTCTCTCACCGTTAAAGCAAGCGATAATTCACAAAGAACACACACATAATTGTAGTAAAGTCAAAGGTGTGACTCCTTGCGTTTTAAACCTACGGACATTCGTCTCGGCAGTCCGTTCCACAACCAACTAAGTTATTGCCGCTGTGTTAAAAATAATTACTTTCATATTATTAAGAAAGACACAATAATTATAAAATTTTGTTGTTATAACTAGAATATACAATTTACATAAATAAACTATCGTACGGTACACTATGACAATTATTAATAATTACCGGTAGGACTAAAATGAATGATAATAACAATATCTTTATTCCACCACTAAAACTGATTAAAAAATATTTAACGCGTTCCAGTGTTTCCGTCTACGTAATTGTCCGCCTGATATTATATGTAGTTACCATAAATATAAGACCTAACGCTTCTTTTCTTAGTTTGTGTCCAAACACCTAGACTCGCTGCAAGCCACTCGTGTTTAGTAAGTTATATAAACAGATCTGGGTTCAAAATATAAATGTGAAGTGTGTTCTATTTTCAATTGAATATATATCCAGTGCGAAAAATTAAATGAAAAGTTTGTAAATATCTACAATAAAATTAGAGATATGTTGGGTATTGGAAGTTTTTATAGACAATTCTAATTTTAGTTTACGTGGAACTAATTACACATGACTAATTTTATATTACGTTGTTAAATGAAACCACATATTCGGCTTTATATTTGTCGACATTGTGCTAAAAATTATCCATAGAAAATTTTTACGCCAAAATCTTAGATTTTTTAAGTGTAACCTTTTTAGAAACTTGTGATTTGAAACTCGATGAAATGTAACGATATTTGAAAAAGGAACAGTGCTCAACCAGCCTGCATGCATTTTGCATCCTTTTATTCTTTTGTTAGTATGCATTTTGGTATGTGTTTAATACATGTGTTTGCGCCCGCGCATTACAAAGCTCTGGAATAAAGCAAGCGTGTTGTATTATTGGAGAATTTTTTATTTTTCTATAAGTATTTTAATCTCACTAATAAATTAATTCTGTAATGTTTTAGTATTTTTATCATTTTGTAGTTTAAGCGAATATGTAAGTGTATTTCTGACTGAAAGTATAATGTTGAAGTTCGGACTAATTTTCTTCGTATAACAGGAGTGGCCCTAAGGCGTGTATACTTAATTAAAATTACTTTTATTAATATTTATTTTGTTCGAAACTTTACTACCCATGCTTAGAATAACTTATAGTAAAGTGTAGTTTCTTAAAAGACAAATATATGGTTTCATTTATTAACTCAATGTTAAATTGGCCTTGTAGATATATTAAAATTGATATCCCTCGTTCAGTTGTAATAAAAAATAATATTGACTATGATAGAAGGCTGCAGTTGCATCAAAGTTGGCCGCGGACACCCAACGTAATGATGTCTCAAAATTTCCCAAATTTACATCCAATACTGTGACCTGTAATATCATTTTATTGTTCCTAAATAATCAAATATTAAAAGTTTTTATAGAATTTGGACTTCAAAAGTGCAATAAAGATAGTGCACTCAAATTAAGCAATAAACTTGTGTTGCATCTGTTAAGAAACAACGTTTTTTATTAGAAACCCGTTTTTAATGATATATGTGAGGTGTATCAAGATTGCCTTTGAATAGATAAAACTTGTTATAGCAGGTATGTCTATCAACAAAGAATATGTACCGGTGGCCGATTTCTACGCGGGCAGGTCTGTGTTCCTCACCGGGGTCAGTGGATTTCTCGGGAAGGTATGGTTTTATGTCAATTGGAGTAAGTTAGAATCACAGGGTAAAACCAGTGATTGAAACTTACTTAAATTTACCACAAAGACGTTAATATTAATACATCATATTTAAATTTTATTTTTTGTTCAAAAAGGCTTTTAACTCATAATTTGTCAAATGCCGTCTTTTTAATATAATTAATTCACAAAATAAAATATTAGGTGTCAATGCGCCATATGCGTGAAAATAACCGAATAATGAAAATATTATAATTGTAATCATTAAATTCAAAGGTGATGGCTTTGAGTACGGAAGTTTATTATTAGTGGCCACTGACGTATATTCTATAGACACGAACGTCCATATTTTGAACGTCTAAAATTGAAACTATTTGTTCAAAACCTGAACTAAAATAGCAACAAAAACGTCACTGTTATAACCTATTTATTAACTTGAACAACATAATTTTACTTATTTGACTAATGTTTTTTATTCAAATCCAGGTTTACCCTTAGATTCAAGTTTTAATATCATGAGCAGCACTGCGTACGCAACCACAAGCTATCAATATTAACCATACTAAAGTCAGTTTGAATTGATTGCAGTTCAATTCAGTTAAACACAGTGAATGTTCGGAACGCCACATCTAGTATATAGTATATATATCGATGTTAGAGGCCTTTTAACTAAAGCTAATCCGAACAATATATTCGCACGTTGCGCGTGTGTGGTGTCTGTGAGAAGCAATGACCAGTTCTCATGACCAAAGGTCATGCCAACGAGAAACTCACGCATCAACAAAGTTTTTTATAAAATATATTTTAATAAGGAAATATTTTGACATAGTGAATAGAGAGTGTCGATAAAAGCGGCCGTATGGAACGACCTGGTCGTGAATTTACGACCATGCTCATAAATTAAGATAAAAAAGGCAAGGAAAAAGTCCTGAGGTAACAAACATAAACAAAGAAGCCGAATTGAAAACCTCCTTTATTTGAAGTCGGTTAATAAATAATGGCATTTTGTTTGTATCTGTCCCTTCTTATATATTTTTACATACTGTGCAAAATTGTATTAGCGTGAGTGTAAACGTGCTAACTAGTTAACCAACCTATAAATTACACGTATTAGTTATATGTATGCCATTTGATACCCTATCTGGATGGCATTGCGGTTATCAATAAGTACATTGCAGTCACTTTGTCGCGCCAAATAAAAAGGAGTAGGTATTTGGATCACAATATATTCCTAAAGACTGGAAATTAATTAAAACTGTATTTAAAACAGCACTGCAGCAATTACTTACTGAATTGTTAAAAAACTATGTAAGGTATATGTTTTGTTGGCTGTTCAAATAAATAAATAACAACACTTAGTACAAGCTATAAATTTACTTTGTACTCTAACAATTTCAGCTTGATGTTAAGCTTTCTTGTAGAAATTCTTATATGTTCACACTACCTAAATACTATCCAAACAGACTATAGCAGGGATGGCAAACCAATGGCAGGCGTGCCAGGGATGACACGTGACTATATAATTCGCGCACGTGTGTAAAAAGTATACCAAACATATATTTCTTTGGACTTCACTTTGCTTAACATCAGGTGTAGTGAAGCCACTTTGCCGAATTCCGATGAAAAAAAAGCTAATTGCGTTATACAAAATGTCTGGCAGGCACTTATCCTGGCTATATTGTTTTTTAATAATTGATGCCACGTTAACCATTAAAGGTTCGCCGTCCCTGGACTAAAGCATATGGAGTCTTCTAATACCGTATATACATATTTTTTAATTCCTGTAACCTATTTCCCGCTGGCATGGCTTTTGAACGCCTCACTAAGGATTACGTTCTGCAGATACAATTTGCTGAGATTAAAGAATATAATGCGATGACCGCTGCCATAAGCCGCTTGGTGCTGAACAAGATAAGGTCGACGATATCGCTTGGTTTATTAAAAAAAGCAAATATAGCAATGGATGCAGCCTAATCACTGCCTACAGAATAGTTGGAGGAATTGACCCTTGATAAAGATACTTCGTAATGTGTAGTTACAGTTAGTAGTGACAATGACATTGGTAGTATAACAAATAGTAGTTAATCAGTATTCAAATCTACAGGAGGTTGCATTTAAAATGTGGTGCGGTTGATGTCGAGAATACGACTTTATATCGAACTAGCAAGTGCGTCCTAAAACAACTGCATCTCAAACGAAGACAATTTAAATAAATAATAATAAATACAATGCTTTATTCATCACGTAGGCGATAATTGCATTTATGATAAGTCAAGGTACATGAAAATATTATTACTTAATTAAATAAGCTTATATAAACAAAGACAATTCATATTGGTAATAAAATAAATGACAAATATAGTAAACAAAGAAGCCAGCTCGGGCTGGCAGGAAAGAAGAAATAAAATGATGTGAATATGTAATTTTAAATAGATAATAAGGGAGAAATGCGTCGCGATCCTCACCGGTGAGGACAATAAAAGCCTTAACCTAGCTAACCTACCAGCCTTTCACAAGGCACCTAAGCGATGACTAACCGAAGAAGAAAGGCAGAAAGAAATTCCGGGCTTTATTTTTTGTCATCAATTGTCCATTGAAGCTTTTATAATATTATTTTTAAATATATATTTTTTTTAATAAGTCTTTTGTATACAAAGTCTAATTAATTATATAAGCTAATACACGCACATCACCGTAAAAATGCGGAGAAAGTCCACATAAAAGTATTTAACAATAACTAAAAATTAACGGAAAAATGCAATAATACTAAAACATTTATAAAAACTATGAAACAGTGTACAGCGTGCATACGCCTACATTTAGAAACATAATTTTGTTGTTTTACATTTCATATTTTTACATAGATCTCGGTCAATATAGTTTGTCTCACTTTTATATTCAGTCAGGTTATAAATTATTTGACGGATAAATTTCATTTGGCAATTGAAACATTAATCCTAGACTAATTAATTATTAGTGTTTGTTACTTTGAGATACATTTCACAATTATGTGACATTTTCTTCAATACTTAAAACGTATTAAATCAGCAATATTTATCATGTATTATGTTTTCGAATAAATAAAACCTCTAGGTATTTAATAGGGTAGCCACATATTTATATAATGAAACAACAGGCGGATTGGCTATTTGATTACACGAAATGCTGGATTCCTACAACCTTAACAATTACTACGAATTAAAAATTATAATAAATAATTATTATATTATTGAAAAAAAATAAGATATTTTTAGACTTGTTTACTTATCATCTTGATAGTAATTCCCGCTGTGTTAATTAACTTCTACGGTTTTTATAACAATGTAAATATGAATTACATGCTTAATATCGTAATTACATTAATGATTAAGTCGTGGAGGTCAGTAATTAAGTTGTCTGAGTTCTATTTTTTTATGTATTCAATTGGATAAGATATTGTGTTGATTAAAATAGCGATATAATTGGTAACCTGGCCTTGAATTAGTTCTATGAAGTGTTATTCGATGTCTATACTGCATTGTTTTATAACACGTAATGTAGAGTACTTAGTACTCCTATCGTAGTCAGAATTTCACTTGGAAATAATGTTTGTTGACTTTTTTTTAAATGAAACATACGATTACTTTAATTTACTTCTAATTACTTTGGGTTTCTAGTTTCTACATCTAGGTAAAAATATTTAAAAGAATCCAGAACGGCAGTTTTTTTAAATATTTATTAAAAAGGATTTTTACAAAAATCTACTTCTGAATGAATAATAGTTCAAAAGTGTTATTTGGCTCTCTTTATAAATATTTTAAAATAATGTAAATAGACTTCTTTTTTCCAATGATTTTGCTTTCGGAAAACTACAATTTAACTGAACAATTTCGCCATAAACATGACATAATCGATTAGGATATTATACAATTGGAATTTACTGTACCATCGGAGCTTGATAATTGTTTTTTTCGGGCTAAGTAAAAGAAATCAAATCTAATACCAAGGTGCACGGTCGGTCCCTTTCGATGTAGAAAGGCTTATCTATATTATAACATGTTTCTATAGCACATAGCCACGACTTTTAAAACTGATGCTGCTTCGGAGAACGTCTTTTTAGTTCAAATTGGTGTCACGTTTATTACGGGGTTCATATTTTGAATTTGAGATTATAACAACTTATGGAATCTGGTTGTCAGCCTGGAATAGATTTTTTTTCCCGAAATGGCGATAGGTTCACCCGGTCTCACATTATGGGACGGAATACAGACAATGGAAACTATGCATATCAGCCAAATTGATATTTGGGTTTTTCTGCTCAGTATCAGCCCGGAGTCTGGAATTTGTGCCCGATATGCCGATAGGCTCGCCCCTATCACATCATGAGATGGAACACACTTGACGAAAAGTGGGTGTCCTGGTTGCGCTCTCCGCCTTGCCCTTCGGGGGGATAAATGCGTGATGTGGGTGTGTTTTATTTTTTAATGTGCTTAGAGAGGTCTTGTGGAGCACAAATTTACTTAATGCACATTCGTATGATTCATATTCGATATCATTCCATAGAATCCTCAGACGGATAGGTTCCATCATAATATTTTACGGAAAAATCAAGAAGTTTGTGATAGGCTATTGTTTTAAATTATATAGTCACACAACGTTATATTGTTATGTTTCGCTTCCAAACACCGCAGGCAAATGTGCTGGGGGTTTGTGTCCTTCTCACGGTCCATACGATTGTTCAACAGTTCCCAGAACTTGGTTTTATATTTATGCAATCTGCGGAAATTAACAGAACTGGCTCACAGATGTATTGAAACCAATTATTAAATTTAATGCCTACTTTGTCTGTGTAAAATCGCTCTAGTACCATAACTGTTATGGTGTTCTCTCTCTCTGTAGTCGGTCCCTCATGACTAAGAATCGTGGTCATCACTGGATGTATCGTATTTAAAGCGGATTATTTGTCTCCACCGGTTTCTGTTTATTGCATCTTCAACTAGTTTATGGAACTTGATGGCAGATTAGTCTTTAATCTGGTCTGTCCGTCGGATTGGTGCTCGGCCTCGAGAACGTTTGAATTCGGTATTGCCAACGATGACAGTCTCTCCAGAATTTTGTCGTCTTTCTGTATAACATGTCCGAAGTATGCAAGGATGCGTTGGCGACATATGATGGATAAACGTGTCTTCATTTAAAGCTGTGTTATGGTGTTATATGTCTAAATAATTTAAAAAATATTTCAGGTAATATTGGAGAAATTGCTGTACAGCTGTAAACATATAAACAATGTATATGTCATGATACGGGAAAAGAAAGGTGTAAGCGCCGAAGAAAGATTCCGAGATATTATTAATCTACCCGTAAGTAAAAATGTTATCTTCATGAGTAGAATACAAGTTGCCTGCTTATCAGAAATAGACATTGCGATTGTATCTACTTAGAAAGACTTGCGTGATCTTAGAAAGAACTTTTTGTGACAACGATCCCGCAGCACCTGATAAGCGGAATGGAGTCCAGAAAGACGCTATCTGGACTTCACTCCACCCATAGACGAGAAATAATTACTCCTTGCCAAACGATACAATAATAGCATCCTCTCAGAAATCGGATATACACAAGCTGATTGTTTTATTTATTTTTTCTTTGAGTAACGAGACGACCTTGCCGTTCGCCTGATGGTAAGCAATACGACCGCTCATAAACAGCAGAAACACCATCCAAAACCTTGAATTACAAAGTATTGTTTGGTATTACACTGCGGTCGCCATCCTAAGACGTGATATGTTAAGTCTTCTTATGTCTGGTAGTTACAATGGCTATAATGTTCTAATTCATAGTCCTGGGAAACAAAACACGTGAACCAATTCGGCGGGTTTTACATCTTGTGTAG